>NW_024530044.1:2303508-2433446 GCF_017590135.1 Pyrgilauda ruficollis
TTTTTCTGTTTGTTTGTTTTTGGTTTTTTTTTGGTTTTTTTTTTTTTTTGTGATTCTGTTTCATAAGCTTTTACTAGACCAGATCTCCCTTCTCTGTCACTTTCCCTCCCTGTCAAATCTTTTCTCACCATCACTCTGCAGGATTTTGTGGGGGCTTTGCTTCCCACTCGGAGTCCCTGTGCCAGCATCTCACCTGGTACCTTGGCACTTGGCTGAGGAGCTGGGCAGGGATGGCTCCCAGGCACTGCCACCTGTGCCACAGCCTCTTTGCTCTTCCACCACTTCTTTCATCACCTGTGGTTTAGCTGCCATTTACTCCTGACGTTGTTTGTCTCCCCCAAAAAGCTGGGCTCACACACTCTCCCAAATCCCCCAGGCAGGGGCAGGCTGGCAGTGCTGAGCTGGAGCTGCTCCTGCCAGGGGTCTGACCTCAGGAGAGCACAGACCCTCCAGACTGTGAACTGGCCCCTGCAGTTCCTTCTGTCTGACATAATTATTCCTGGGAGGAACAGTTTTGCCTGAGGAATTTTCTGCAAGGCATTTATGGTGATTACTGGCACAAAAGTATGCAGAAGGAAACTTTATTTTTTAAAAAAACTGTAATATCTTTCCCAGCATTTTAAATGTCTGAAAGTCTACCAGCTTACACTCTCTATCACAACAAATTCCTGTTGCTCTCCATTTTTTTCATGTACGCAGGGTAATGGCATTTTTTGCGAAGAACTCCTCCAGTAACTTTAGCACTTGAAAATGTGCATTTCAAATAAAATACAGTTGCCCTTCTGTATCACATTTAACAGGCTGAGAAAGGGAAAATGCAGAACTAGGATTAAATTCTGCATTAGCAGTTGAATGCTGTGAGCTGCACTTATCAGAAGCTAAAAAACCCAGGCATTTGGGCTTTCCTTTCCTTTGAATCACAGAGCACCATGGCTTCTCTCTCTTGCATTCTCTATCATAAAACCATAAAATAGTTTTTAAAAAAATTACTAAAAATAATAAATTAAGCTTATACAGTGCCCAGGCAGTACAATATATACTGATATCAACAGCTCAAACACTTACAAATGCAATAGTCTTGCATCCAGCACTGTAATGTGCTTGTCACTTGTGGAATTAAGCAGAATACACAACAGGAAAGAATTCCTGCCACAACATATCTCAGGCATTTTCCCATACTTTTTGAAACTGCAAGACTGTACATTTTGCAACTTTAAGTAATTTGAGAAGAAAGAATAGTGAATGACTTCCCCATTTTCAAACTGATAAAAAATTAAAGTGCTTCCCATGCATCCTCTGGTCACTACAACTTTATTTGAATAATTGACCTTACCTGCTTTGAGCAAAGGTAGAAAGATGCAGGTCTCCAAGCAACTGAGTTCCTTAGTATCTATAAATAAAAATAAAAAAATTAAAATCCTCAGGGCCAGATAGCTTCCAGAAAAAACCCAATATTATATTCAGGTGTTTGCATTTGCATGAGGCTGTCATTCATATTTCTCTCTAGTCGATGGGACTGGAATTTCTTGCAATTGCTTAGTAATTTATTGACTGAGGTGATGTCTGGGCAGTTCTCAACAGAGAAATGACCCTAAGAAGACCCCTGACACCCCTGTCACACACTGGCACAAACAAGCTAAAGGGGAAAGTCATGGACACTGACTGTCCTGCAGCAGTGCTACAAAGGCAGGAATGGACATGTCAGAGGCACTGATTCAGCTCTGTGGAGGAGAAAAAGCTACAAAACCTCTGTGGCCCTGAATTAATTTTTGACTGAAATGAGCAATATCAACCTTCTTTAATCCACCACACGGGCAAGGCAGGCTCAGCAGGGCAAAATGCACCGTCCCTCTCGATTAGCAGCAAACAGCCATTCCATTTTGCTCTGCCCACTGCCAACACAGGTATTTTTAACCTGCAATTTATTTCTGTCTGTCAAAGGTGAAAAGCATTAACCAATTAATTATTTGAAGTGATTTAAGAGACAGCTGGAAGCCAGGGAGACTTCAAAAAGTAGCCGATTATTATTAATTCATGTGGTATTCATTAGTGTGTCATTAATGATGCTGCTTTCATTGATATTTGATATAGAATGCAACACTATTGGAATTACTCTGCAATTTAACAACTGCTTAAGAATATTTCCTGAAATCTGAGAGTAGTACAGATCATTTCAAGCTAACATTTAACACTTTATGCAATGTCAGGGGTATTCTGCACCAGAGTACTCAGCACACATAGAAAAATCCAGTCTCCAGCTATGACCTGGCAAAATGCTTCCCTACCCTGTCTAACCAAATATCAAATACTACATCACTAATCAAAGACTTTGTCTATAAAACTCAGATCAGGAAACACCCTTCTGTTCCAGCCCATAAAACTTGTGGATGCTGACATCCAACATAGCAACAAATTCCCTGGGCAAGCAAATGGTGATCCCAAGAGGATCCTTCAGCTACAGATGTCTATAATAAAGGTACTATTACCTTCCTGCACGATACACTGTCAGCATTAACTTTGCATCTCAGGCTTTTGTAAGGTATTTATGCATCCACTACATGTTGTAGCCTTTTAACAATTCAGTCTTCACAGTCCCACAGGCATACATTTACTGTATACTCTGCATTCCCCTTCCCACCAATATATTCTGTTCAATGAAGTTGAAGTTCATATACTCACTAATAGAAACCAGATTTTTTAATCTAAAGACCATGAATATATAGTACAATTCCTGTCAGAATCTTAAAACATTAGAGAAATACAGCTCTATTTGAAAATGAAAGAGCTCCAAAGATGATTTCCTGCTCTTGGGTCTCATCCTGTGGAAGACACCACACTCACACGTGGGGGTTCTCAGTCCCTCCCAGTACAAGGTTATTATTGACTTGCCCAAACAGAGTTCTGCAGGCAGGACCCACACGATGTCCATGGAGAGAAGCTGTTATCCAACATGCCTGCCTGACCACAGAGTATTGGGCACTGATAAGCAAACACTTCATTATCATAGACTAGATTATCAGACCTAACAATGGATAAAGGTCTCCTGCACGACAAAGGACACACAGTTACACATTGTGGTGGAGTTTACAGTTCGAAGAGCACAGGAGCTTTATTTTTCCTGGAAAGGAGAAAAACATTGAATAAAAACCACCATCTAAGAGAAAAGTGTTGCATTATGGCACAGTGGGATCATTTGAAAATAATAAGTATCTTAATTTTCAAAGACCCTAAATAAGCTCCAAAATGCTCCCCTAATGTAACTTGGACCTATCCTTGTCAAAGAAATTACAAAGATGCTTGCATACATCTTCCACACGTCCTCACCAAAAAGCCTCTGCAGTCTCTCCACATTTCCCAGGTGATTGTGGAGAACAGAAGCATCCAAGTTCAGAGACCCCATTCCTGATGTATTTCTAGCTAATCAAAACCCCCGAGTTCCTGGGAATCACACAAGTACATCACCTTCTACTTTAAAATATTTAGACCAATTAAAAAGTTCCCTTTCCATATCTGCCTTCCCACTGCCCACAGACCAAAGAGGAACTGGTTTAAATACACAGTAAGATACACCTTTGTGAACACCACCACATTTCTTCTGGAACACATTAATACCCTCACCAGTCCAACTGTGTGAAAGGCGTTGAGGAATTTTTTCTTTTTATGGGGTGGAGGGGAAATAGCTGATAGAAAACTAGTGAAATGACAGGATCAACAAAATATTTAACAAAATACATTTCAGGTTCAAAGTGGAGTTTCTGAGTTAGGAGTATTTTTAGAAAGAGACCTACCAAGCCCATATATGTCTCACAATAAAATTGGGATGAGCAGAAATGATTTACAGAAGTAAAATAAGCAGTTTCTTTTTTGAATCTGTTGTGTCTTTCAGGATGCAAGTGTTTTTCATTTGAAAACCTGTTGGATGAGCTTAGAAATCTCAAGATCAAACATGTTTTTCTTATTCATGTTCTGAATAGTTTTAGAGAGAAAATAATTTTTCCACTTCCAATCATTAAGTGAAGCATTAAACAAGAAGAGGATACAGGTGTACAAAATTATCAGTAGTACCATTCTTATTCAAAATTATTTTCCCTGGCTTACAGATCACAGAGTTGTATCAATGCAGGCCCTGATCCTTCTCCCAAAGGTCTTGCTATTGAATTTCAACTAGGACAAAACTAAGCAGTGGGGAGAAGAAAGCAGTGAAATGGGAGCAGAAAGAAGATAGGCAGCAACTGTAGTAGAGATAAGAATAGATGGTCACAGGCTAACATGGTGAATAATTTAATGGCTTTCTTGAAATGCTGAATTCCTTTTGGGGGCAGATCAAGTACCTGCATAATAACTTTCTGTGATGTTGGAAGAGACAAGCACCTTAAAATATGTATGGAATATTGGAAGAATGAAGAAAAAGTGAAAAAAAAATGTGAGTCTGCTTATTATGCCTCAGTAGTTTTTCTTTTATTTCAAGCAGACTGTATCTGACTGAATTCTTACTGTCTGAAGGCAGAAGAAATAGTCCCACCCTGACCACATTTCACTTTTAGTACCACTAGATCTGGGTAGCCTAAATCTTAAGGCTTCACAAACATTTCAGATTGTACATATTACCTGTGGTACAGTTCATAAAGCACAAAAATCACTGGCGGTATGCTAAAGTACAGATTTTTTTCCATGACACAAATATGGTGCACTACTTAACCAAGATTAAGGAGCATGTAGTTAAGTGTTCACTCATCAGGTCTGCTGTTCCAAATGCTTGCCTTACTTACACAAAGTGGGTTTTTTGGCTCTTTGGAATGGTTAATATTTGATAGTTTCCTCCCATGAATAAGTCACTCAGCTGTAGTTCTAAAATGGTATGCTACAAAATCTAACTCTGAAGGCAGATGAGGACCTACAAAATTCTGCCCTGCAGATTATAAGGCTTTAAAATATAAGTCATCGATCAGATCTGGATCAGTCCTCCCGACTTAGTTTAAATCATGTCTGCTTCCCTTATATTCCCTCTTAAACTACCCTGCACAACAAAAGGGCACATAGTTTGGCAAGTGTTCAGAAATGACATGGTAATTTCTCTAGGAATAGCCAAAGGAAATTTTTTAGTTCTTAGGGTATAGCCCAAATTGTGAAGTGAGACTCTTTCAGTCTCATGAAAAACCTGAGAGTATGTCTATGTGTGGTTTTGTATTTGTTTTTTGGATAAGAGAGAGTCACATGCTTCAAAATATTGGAACACATGCTTAAGTAATGCAGAATAAAAGCTTAATAGTTCCATACTTGTCTCTATATGAACTGGCGCTGCTTTTGAAAATCATCTCTCACTCCTCTGTACTGCACTGTCATGGTTTGATCTTTCATCCTTATTACTCTTCTGTTTTCTTTGGGATATCTTTTTGAAATCCTCATATAGCCCCGAATCATATTAATATGATATAAAGTTGCCTATAATAACTGCAGACCATCCTACTTCATTCCCAGAATGGTAAAACAGAAGGAAGCTCAAACTGTATCACAGGTTAAGAGATTGGAAATTTGGATGCTTGCAGTTTTATCGCATGGAACTATCTTTCCAGGAACATTCTTTGGCAGCTTAAGTACTCTTAAGTTCATTATTATTTGCCATTGTATCACAAATTAGTGTGGTGGGATGCTCAACAGATACCTACACAGAGAGGTAGCTGGGATTTCATATAACTAAATAAAGTTTATTAAATAAAGAACTAAAATATGGGCATCCACCTGCTCCACTGTGGCCCTGCACAAGCTGCAGGGGCACAGCTGCACCACCATGGTCTGCACACTGAGCTGCACCAGTCCCTGTGCAAATTCCACCTAAAGCATTTCTGCTTTCCAAATATATGAAATGCTTAATAGCAGAAACTCTTAATTGGGAGACAAATGTTTACTTTACCCTCAGAAGTGGATTTGCTCCTCTGTGATCTAGCAAGTCCTTCTTTAATGTGCAAAGCACATGAGGGATTACTTTGTGAATGGCATGCACAGAATGTTCTTTTCTCTTCAACCCCACTATGACCCCACTTTCCCCTTGCAGTGGAATATACTTCTTTGTTCAAATTCAAGATTAAGAACTGGATTTCACACAATAACAAATAAGCTCAGATTATCAATAGAGTTATGTTGGAGTGCAGAGGTAACATGAAAATCTGTCATATTTTCTGAAACCATATAGTATTATCATTTATCTTGTCTTTGTGTAGAGTAATCAGGTTGTTAGTGGGTACATTGTTGTAAAGCAGATGGGTAATAAAACTGTCCACAGCGTCCCTCCGGAATTTCCTTTTTGCATTTGGAAAAGGGAATTCTTTAACCTGCCACTTCAAGCTTGGGAGAAAAGCTTTTTCTCATTTTCAAGTATACAGAATCATATTTGCCACCTGGGACTTTTCAGTTCCAATGCTGTCACAGAATTATGGGTGGGAGGAATGCTAGTGGTGGAGTTTTATCCAAAAAAATGGACCTTACAGCATTGATGGATGAATTTTAAACTTTCAGCTTTCAGTTCTGTTTTTATATTGCCTGTTTTGAAGATAATACAAATCTTCGTGCCGTTAGTCCTTTAGGATGCCATCCTTCATACTCATAGCCATGCAATGCTGCAGCACTTCTTATGAAAGAAGTACTAATGGAAAATTTTCCCACCTCCCCATTTATTGTAATTTTAACAAGAAAAATAACCAACACCAAGTAACAAGTGAAGAGATGAGAGGAAAAGGCCTCAAGCTATGCCAAGGGAGGTTTACATTGGGTATTAGGAAAACTTGCTTTGCTGAAGGGGTTGTCACTGAAACAGGCTTCCCAGGGCAGCAGTGGAGTCACTGTACCTGGAGGAATTTGAAAGATGTGGATGTGCCACTTAGGGTCAAGGTTTAGTGGCGGACATGGCAATGCTGGACAAACAGTCAGACTCAATGATCTTAAGGGTCTTTTCCAACCAAAATGACTCTCTACTGCTATGATCAAGTTTTACCAAGATCTGCATTTTTTCTTGAGATAATTTTTCCCCTTGCACGGTATTGAGGCTCATTCCATTTTGCAAAGCAGAGCTCAGGCTCCTTACCTCATCTGGTGGGTGATGGCAAGCCCAGAAGATGAATTAGCCACACTGAGGAGACAGTGCCAGGATCCTTCAGGTACTTGAAGATCAATAGGCTCCTGGCCCTGGCAAACTAAACACCTGCAATAACTAAACACCTGCAATAAGAAATGGCTCTTGACAAAATCATTCATGCTTTTAAGGAAAGAGAAGAAATATCTTTTTGAGTTTGGCTGAAGGGAAGTAGGTAACCACTCCTGAGAGGGCAAGTGGCCCTGGGGAGCTGCTCCAGTAGCCTGGGAGGAAGAGGATACTGGCATAGAGCTTAGGTTGTTTGCCATAGCATTTATAAAATCTCCTGGCAAATGTTACTGCAGTGCTGACTTTGCTGTAATGCCCTTGGCTGCTTGGTCTCACAAACAGTCTAAATGATCTGGGGTTTATGACAAGACATATTTATTAAACAAACAGGATAAAGATGTGTGTATTTCCTCTCATTTGAATTACTGGAAATTTCCATGAAAATGTTTCTGTTTAGCAGTTCTTAGTGACACTATAAATGTGTGTTATAAATAGGTCTGCATAACATGCTAGAAGTTTCTGTCAGCCTTGGAGCACCCTTTCAACACTTTCTGCAACTACGTATTTTCAGATTATTTCCAAAGCATTCTAAACAAAAAACACCTACTTTTTACTTGTGTAGTACACAAACTTTAATGCATCATAGACAAAATCTTAGCCATAAGGACTGCCTATTCCTATCCACAAAAACGGAATAATGGTAATTTACAAGAGCTTAAGATGAGACAACGAATTTTGAATCTATGCCTGAATTTTAGGTGTAGATAATAGGAGTAGTTTTACAATAAATTTTGAATGTCATCTGTATGTAGGAGTCTCAAAATATACAGGAAGCTTTGGAATGGGATGAATACTTAAGAATAATTTTATTTGAGATCTACTGATTGAGAAACTGGCTGTTATTTGCCTGGCTATTTATACAGAGCTTGAAGGGGAAGTGAATTTACTTTTGGATAACTGAAACATCTCTGCAAACACTTCCCATAAAAATACTGGTTTAATTTTGTAAGAAAAGTAATTTCACCTTTTTCATTGCCCAGACCTGTATAGATGGGTTAGGGATACTCCAAGTACAAAGTCACCACCCTGATCTTCCCTGGACAAGGCAAATTAGAACAGATTGGTGTCACCCACTGGAACAGATGTTTACAGCAACTGAGCCTGAAGATGCAGACAGACCAGCTCTACTCCAAGATTTTGTCAGGCAAAGGTACTGCTGTTGCTTTGAGACCTCTATGGTTCTTTTGTAATCTCTCTAAGCTGTTTCAGCAGTCATACCTTATCAAATCAAATAATTCCTTGCTTTCAAAGCATTCTTGGCTACCTTGGAGGAAATTCTTTATGATTTTAACCCGATTCTTTGGTGCCTTATGCAGTATATTTCCTGGGAGCATGTTCCAGACAGCTGACAGACTTGCCAGTTAGGATTCTGGACAATTTGATAATTTGCATTGACTTGTACCAAGAATTTTGAAGTTCAAAGAGGCAATATCATTTCCTCTGCTAATGCTGCATCTGTGCATACTAACAGGATATTTTCTAGGACACAAACAGATGAACAGGTCAGGCAGATTTAGGCTAATGAAAACCAAATTGTTCTAGTAAGTGCCCAACCTTTGCCTAAAGGTTTATTTCTTGGATAAAAATTTCAGACTTTCAGTGGTTCTCGTGATTCTGTGTGAGATACTTTTTTTTGTCATTTGTGATAAATTTGGTTATTTTAGTTTCTTTATTTTTATTTTGATTTCATTGTTCAAAAGTTAATCCCTTAGTAACTACTGTCTAGAATAATTGAATGTTTCTTAGATAAATCTCTATTTTTCTTAATTCCATCAGTATGAAATTTATTTGTTTCCATTTGGCCTTTCCCAAGGCAGAAAACCTCATAAGCCCAGATAACCAATCATTGACAAACAGCAAATATTAAATAAATGCTTACTCAGTTGCCTTATCACAGTAATTCCTTAATAGTGATGATATTTCTTATTGCTTTAGTGGATCATATAATTGTTTAATGACATGGGATTTATCCCTTGTTCATTATCCCTTATTTATTTACTATGAATTTTGTACTACTCTAGAAAATGCTTTCACTGAGAACTGATGAGACTGTCTGGGCCAGAAAGGATATGAAGACATAATTTCCTGAGCCCCAGGCCAGAAAAACACAGCTGATGGAGTGGCTGCAGGGGAACAAATCTAAGAGGAAGAGGAGATGTCCCACACCACAGAAGGAAGTGGAGCAGTCCAAAGGCGATGAGCTACATGGAACTAATGAGGATGAGCTCAGGAGCACCAAACAAAGGCATCTGAATAGCAATGGTACTGCCTGAAGGGAGATTGGAGCAGAGAGAGATGGCTTAGGAAAAAGAGAGAGAAAAACCTGGGGTGCAAATAAGAGGGGATAAAAAGTGTGGTTTAGACCTGTGATGGAGGAAAATGGAAAAGACAGACCTGTGGGCCTGATCACAGAGTGAGGCCATCAGCTGGCAAGGGTGTGGAGAAATGCCTGCAAGACAGGTGACAGAGTCACTCTTGGGACAAATGAAAGGTCAAATGTAGCTACAAACACCTACTATGACCTGCTTTCCTGTCTGTTCCCTCCTGACAGAAATTTAAACATGGGCCAAGAGGCACGGCACTCAGTGTTTGCTGAGAAATGGATGAAAACAGAAATGTCTATTTTTCCAATCAATTCTTTGCTTGTTTTGTGTTGATTTCCTAGTGTATTATTAATAATAAACTTCTTTGAGATAGAAGTCACTTAAAACTTAAGAAAAGCCCAGCAACCTGCAAGGCTCCATATTTTCACACAGGAATACTTTTTTTCAGATTGCAGAAAGATAAAACCTGAAAAAGATATTTCAGATGGTTTTAAAGATGGTGAGGAATAGGTATAGAAATACAGGAGTCACATAATTCTTCAGAGCAATTTTGTTGCTTTCCTTGGCACTGGCAAGAGGAGGGTCTTCACCTCTGACTGAAACATTTTAGAGTGGATTTTTACCAAGGGGGAGAGTAGGAAGAGTTCCCTGGCATGTACTCAGCAGACAACATTTAAATGGGTCACATGGGTCTGAGCCTTGGAGTCCTGTAAGCAATTCTCATCCTTTTGACTTTTCACAGCCTTAAATTCCCAATTTTAGCCTGCTGCCTGGGGGCTCTAGGCTAGGAAATCTTGGAGGGAATTGTGTTCTGGTTACACTATCCCACTTTGTCTCTTGTGATCAGATGTGATCATCATTCAGAAGACAATACATCAGGATTTCCCCTCTATTCAACCACAGTAAATCTTATTTCTGATGTCATGTACAGCCTGCATAACAATAGCACAGAATTATCCACTATGGTTTCAATTGCCTGACTTCAAGTACAAAGAAACATTTTCCTCAGATTTTTTTTATTCTCAGTTTACAGTCATTTGCAGCTTACTTATTCATGCTAGGCAAGACTGAATTAGTTACCTTTTTCCAGGAGTTCCTCTTTTTTTTTTTTTATTAGTCTCACCTGAAATAATTAGAAAATAGCATAGGAGAATTGTAAAAACAGCATTTAAAATTAGGTGAATTGAATTTATGCCTTGTTCTAGAATCATGTGTATTATTGTAACGTGCAATTATATTGGTTAAAAAAGACCTCAACTCCCCCCAGGTTACAGATTGATTTCATGGTTGTTTTGTAAGCTATTGCTCTGCTTCCTGGGGTATCTCTCAGGCTCCGTTCAGCACGGAATCCATTATAAACTACACATTCAGATAGATGAAAGGTATTATAGCAAGCTTAACTTTGCTGCTATTGAGTGAATAACGATTTATAATTATTCCTTTTATGATGTTGAAGTTAGCCGGGCATGTGCCTACCAACCCATTTCCTTTTGTTCCTGGAGGTGTTGCTTTTTAGCAGCAGTGGTTCCAGACATCTCTCAGACAGTAGATTTAAATGAGAGCTGCAAGCACACCCTTGCTGGTCACAGCTCTCATCTACAGATTTTTACCTGTGAAAAACAGTCTGTTGTACCCTATTTATTGCCTGAGTTAAAGTGAAATCATCAACACAAAGAGACAGTCACAAGTTACTCTTTCTTCCTTTTTGGGGAACTCAGATGAGAATGAAGAACAAAGAAAAGGAAAGAAGTGTAAAGGTGAGAAATGTGTAGAAATAAAGTAGAAAGTTAAAATAAAAAATAAAGAAGAAATGTAAAGAAAATCAACAAGAAATAAAAATAAATAAACATAAAAGCTACTCATTCTCTTCCTTTTTTAAAATATATTACTGAATCACTTCACTGTTTAAAAGACAGGTCCCTGGCAGATGTGAAGCGGCATTGCCTTTTATCTCCAGAACATCACCTGGTCGATTGTAAGTGATGGGAAGAGAAAGGTAAATGAGTATAAACAAATATGCAGATACAGGCAGAATTTTGGTAAGCTTTAGCAAAGGCTTCTCCCTGATCTCTGGCTTTCCTTGTGTCACCTCTCCCCTACCTTCTGTGAATCATAGTCAGATTTCTCTCTGAAGTATTTTAATCTCTTGCCAGTAGTAATTTCTGCAATTGTCAGAGACTTGCCACTCCTCTCTTCCTTTGTTCTTGGTGTCCCTCAAAATGTGTCTTCATGTGTCTGCTTTTCTGCTGGATGTACATTAGTTTTGGTCCCTGAAGAAGAGACTTTTGCCATAGGACATATGGTCCTGGCCTGACTAAGAAGTCATCTGTTTTATCTTTTTTCTTGCTTCCATTAACAATGAGTGGAGAAAACTGAATGAACAGCTATAGATGGGCAAGACTATATTTTAAGGAAAATGCTGACATAATTACACAGAGATTTCACAGTGAAAATACTGACTTCGTGCAGTTCTCAACTGCTACTAATATAAAGCCAAACTGCTTTCTTCGGGAAACAAGGGTCATAACTTCGTCAAGCAAAAGCAGAATTTAATGGTAAATTCAGGATTATTAGTTCTTGCTCTGGAATCCTGGCTCCATCTAGTCTGAGTTCAGTTGCTTCTTCCTGAAAGCCTTTTTAAAGATGAGAAGATATCTAAGAATAGCTCCCCTCATGAGAGACAATACCCTAAGATTATGCTGAGTTTTCAAAGTATACTCCACATTGTAGAAATAATGGGGGAAAAAATGTATGATGTGATGAAAAGATAGGAAGAGTATTCCTAAAAATCTTTCATTCGAGAAATTAATATTATTCTACAGAGGAGGAAAGTATTGTAACTTATGAAGAAATGAGGCAGAGAGGTGAGCACCTCTCTTCACACAACCTAACACTGTGAAAGAGCTCTGAGTGTGAAAGGCAGTGTGCTGCTGGAGCCACGACTGCATTTCCATGCTGGGAGTAGCAAACCCCTCTCTGAGGCGAGGGTGAGCTAATAGTGTGTGAGGAGGAAAAGCCCTGGTGACTGAGTGGATGTGACTGCTCCTTTGTGCATTCCTGTTAAAGTGCCAGTTGTTTGTTTTCACTGTGCTTTCTTATTTCAAACAAAGGATATCAACAGCTTTAGATTCCAAAGCATCGCCCTGCTCTATGAACAAATAAATTGTACTACATTTAGCACATTGAAAATTCATAGAATTTGTGAAGGTAAAGGCTTAAGGCATGCTTGCCATTACTCACTGCATATTTATACAAGTTCTCTAAGCCTGGTCACAGCCGCTGGCTGCACTCAGGTCAACAGCATCACATAATAATGTTGAACTGTATTAACTGCATAAATAAGAGATTTTAACAGTGGGCTCCATTTGAAGAAAGGGTCAGCAGCGTTAAGCTAAGGGCAAAATTATTCTTAGACCTTCACTATACATCTACATTTCTGTAATCCAGCTTCCTAATGTACTAACAGAAAAACAAAAGTACTGTGCTGATATGAGACAAGTAATGAACAAACCTACCTTGAAAATAGATCTGATTAATTTTTTCCTTCCCAGAGAAAACAACCCCTTTTTTTTTTTTTTTTTGAGCAAAACTGAATTTCAACTCATGTTTTTTGTTCTAAATCCATTCTTCTGTGCTGATACTATTGTATGCATTATTAATTCTGAGTGAGATACTCAGGGCAGTCTAGAATGACACGAAATAACAGCTGTGAAGCTATAACTGAATTATAGCTGTTCTAAGACAAATGTCCAACTATTTTTATTCATCCCACCAAGAATGCTGATTTAGAAGTAAGGCCCTTTTAAGGCCCTTGAAACACCTTTAAGCACAACTCTTTCAAGCTATTTTTTCTGTACTGAGAAACCTTCTGATTTCAAAGTGGAACATGGCACATCTTTATTCATTGCCTAGTGGTTTCAAGAAAGAAATAATAATTGATAATATTACCTCAAATATTGTGTGCATAGTCAGCCTGAGAATTTCTATCCAAATAATTTGTAATAAAAAAACATTATGGTGATGATGAAAAAAAAAGATAAATGCTCCTAAAATCAGAATCCCTGAGATCAATGGCATGATTCTGACAAAGATGAAATAAACTGACTCCACTGACTTTTGAAGAAGGGCAAAGCCTTCTTCAAAAGACAAGTGAAAAAAAAGACAAAGACAAGAGAAAAAAAAACCAAACTGACACAAGTAGACATCTGATGAGATTCTTCAATTCAATACTGGCTCTGATTACAATCAGTCTTCTGATTGCAGAACTCAACTGCTTACTCGAAGGTAATACATAAGAATAGCAAGCAACACTTTGTGGTCCATACCCTATTCATTCACAATTATTTTAACATTAAATTATGGTGCTTGGATATAAAATACAGGGAAAACAGGCACAGTTCTCTCTCTCTCATTCTTCTTTGTCAGTGTTTAGCCTCTCTGAAACCAAATCTAGTGTGTCAGTGAACTACATAGAAGAGATCCTTCCCTTGATTTTGCTCTCTGGAGACAGAGCAACAAGTTCCTTACATTTTTTGAAAATACTTCTTCAGCAGGGTGAGCATGGTCTGAGGAATCACTCAACTGAGCGAGGCTGACTCTCATGTCCCAGGAGAGCCCCTCAGAAGGAAGGAAAGAGACAGGTGTTTTCCATCTTCAGTGAGTGTTAGCTTAAATCTTAACACTTTCCCATTCACAGGCTGCAAGCTGCAGCCCTTCCTTGCCTCCCTGTGTTCTGGGTAGAAATTTTAGGAGCCAGATGTAGCAGCCTGTTTGCATTCCTGCACTTCAACTCTGTGACGTTTCTCCACCCTGCAGTCCTGGACTCTGATCTGTGCTCCTGGCATGTGAGGGATTCTTCATGAGGGATAAGCTGGATGAGAGAGAAATATTCCTGGCTTTGCCAAAGCCACACATCAGCTGTGGTTGTGAGACAAGAATGGATGTAAAGTTTCATTTATCAATGCTGCTGAAACTGAGAAACAGCAAGATCTTTTACTCTTGCATTAAGGGATTGCATGGAAAAAAAGTACAAAATATGTAAGTAATTCCCTTTCCTTAGAGGGTGGGAGGTCATTAACAGCTGTTTCCAAGCCTGCAATAAAGCTGTTTATGCTCACCCTCTGGACTGTTCTGGAGCTGCCCTCAATCCCTCATCATTAGACATTATCCAATGCTTTAATGAATGATGCTCTCACACCTAGGAAGGTAAGGTATCATGGGCAAGGCACAGGTTGACACAGTTCATACCAAATTGAGTTAAAAGAGACCTGTGAAAACATATTTTATCTTTACAACTGAGCACAATCTGCTGAAGAAAGGGATAGCCTTTTAACAGGTATTAATGTGCTAATCTGCTATTGAAATTACATCCACAGTCTCTTCAGAAATTATGACCTCTTGCTTGCATTAGAATACATATCTGCTGAAGACATGAAACATATGTTTAGTGATGGGTGCAAAAACCTCTTGATTTTCAAACTGTGTAAATAAGACTCCATTTATTTACACTTTCACAGGCAAGATTTTGTACTGGAGGTAATAGTAGGTTAAAATGGTATTAGTTAACTGCCTGTTTCTCCAATTTGCTCATGCAGTAAAACACATGGTGAAATTTTATAAATATACAATATTTAATACCAAATTAGAACCCTTTGAAAAATTCTGGTCCAAACCCATTTTCTACTACTAGTAATTTAGTAATTCACAAAGCTATACACTTTCAAACCACTAATTCCTTTTATAGATCAAGCATAAATAAGGTTCCTTGAGCAGGCCTTTAAATATCAGACTGGAGACACACTTTAAAAGGTCAGAAAATAACTCTCCTAACAGCACTAATCCTGTTTGGAAAGGCAGGTTATTGCCCCGCTCCAATGACCAAGAAGTAGTTTTGTGGTAATTTACAGTGTTTCAGGAAGATAGGAAGTAAGGGATGTCCAAAGGAAAAATTACATCCTTGTGCCCTGCTGGTCATCAACTCCATAAAGAGGGGACACTGGACAAAAAGAGAAGAGCTGAATGTATGGCAGCTACTTAATAGAGAAGGATGAACTTGGCAATTCCTTGCTTCCCTTTTCATGGTAATAATCACTTGCCTTTGTGGGAACACCGTCTCTGGGATTGCTGAGGGTAAGGACATTAGGCAAGGTTTGCTAATTAAAAATATACTTTTGGACTGAACTCTGAAAAATACTTCCACATCCATAAATAATTTTTTTACACTTGGAACAGTACCCTCAAATTTAGACTTTTTAGGTATTTTTGCAGAATTCAGCACTATAATTGCTGAAGTAAATGCCTAATGCAGAAATTGTTTCCTTTACATTTTATTGAAAAGTATGGACACTGTGAATTTATTGAGGTCACAGAAGTTTTTGATAAAGCTGAACTATATCATGAAGCTTAACTAGGTTTTGCTATTGTATTATGGGCTTAACTAAGAACTACTAAAATTCTCCAGATCGGGAGAAGAAGAGGAAAATCCAGACTTCTATGCACACAACTTGTAATTACAGCTTACATCAACCAAAATCAGAAAAGAGGAGTGGGAAACAGTACAAAAAATTCAGGCAGATTAATCAGTGGCATAACAGGAAAATTAGAGAGCAGGGAAATGTATGTATATATTTATTTGCAAAGAATAATAATGAAATAGAAAATTAATTTAAACTTAGTTTAGCTATAAATAAAGTCTGATTATCTACAAACAGTGTTAAGTCGCCTTTTAATATTTTTAGTGGAGATTTTCTGTAAGATTATTCAAATGCATGGGAGTTTTCAGATTTGGATAGAGATTTAGACTTGAGCAGCCAAGAGACATTGAAAAGTCTGTGTAGAGAAAGTAATAATGTATCTTCTCTGGAAGATGGAAAATGCTGAGTTTTGAAATCTGCTTTAGTTTCATTCAGTCTCTGTTCCCTGCCAAAACCCCCCTGCCATGTCCTCATGCCCTCAAAATCCACACAGCAAATAAAACAAGAGGATAACCCTGTCTCAGCTTTATCTCCAGAGCTGGACTTGTGCTGCCTGGGGCTGTTGGTGCCATGTAGTAGTGATGATTTTGGCCTGGAACGTGGTCCTGGGCCTCCAGTTCTCCTGACAGACATCAGTTTCCCTAGCTCAGCAAACTCTGTATCAAGGCGAGTTCTAACACAGAATTTTTTAAATTGCCTCTTAATTACTGTAGTTATGCTAAGAATAGAGAAGAGCAGCAAAACATCATTGCTAATGAAAAGTCATTGAACTAGCAAGACAGATAGATGCTTTTAATTCAATGACTTGAGATGCCAGAAGATTTTCTCATCTAGGCATCTGGGAATTAAAACCTTACTGAGCATAATTAAAGTGTTTGTCTGCCCTAACCTATAAAAGGTTTATCCACAATGCCAGTTACCATCTAATGAGAAAGGATATCTGCCAAAGAGAACAGTAGTCTATTTTTCTCCTGTATCTCTGCAAAGATGATCATCACAAGTAGTTGGAACAAATGCAAATAATCAACCTCCTATTATTATAATTGTTTGTATAAAAGGGTTGCAGTTAAAGACTCATGATATAAATCAGCAGTCTATTTATGCTGTTAGTTATCAGGTGTGCAATTACGCACATTTATTCCCTTGAGTAATTGACCTTAGCCTTAAGTGGATGCCCTCTTCATCATGTTTACTCTGCTATTCTTTCCCATCCTCTAAACAAAATAACAGATCTATAAATCAGAGACATTAAAATAGCTCCAGAAAGACGCCAGGCTGTTTGTCAGCCTTCCTGCTCTCCAGACTGCCCAGTTACAGACTGCAGGGTGACGCCTCAAGGGCTATTTATTTACTCCCCTTTGTCTTTGCTGTGCCACCTTTTTTAATTGTTGGGGATGGGTGATTTTTAGGATTATCTGCCAAGTTGCAGATGCAGTTTCTACAAAAGGAAATGTAACAGACCTGCTGTGATTATCTAAACCAAGAGAACTCTATGATATACAGGCAGATCAGCTTTAGTACAGCTAAAGTGTCAGCATAGGCTTGCAGCCATTTTATCAACCATTTAAATGTGAAGGACAGGATTTGGGTAAGTAAGAAAGACTTCAAGCTGCTTCTTTAACATAACTTTCATGAGAAATTGAAACTAGAATCCTGTTATAATAACTCTATTTTTCTCATTTATGTAATATTTATATAAATGTTTATTTATGGTATCAGTTTGGGAATGCTATTTTCTGGTATTCTCTACACACCAGACAGCTTACTTTACAAACTCCTGCTTCCTACCAGTGGTAAAACACTACCTTCTTGGTTTCTATTGCATCTGTTGAATTACTCTCTTGAGAAAAGCCACATAAGTAAGAATAAAGCAGAAGAATGAACCATATTCAGCAGATGTGAGATGAGTCTATCCAGGTTGAAAGGATTCACTTCAAAGCCTCCAAAAAAATAAAATCTGCCCCATAAGCTAGCGAAGCTTGACCTTAGAAAGCGGATCTTAGCTTAGGAAACATTAAGAAAGGAAAGGAGAAAGGAGAGAAAAAGAAAACACCAGAACTTTTCAAGACTTCATTTCCCATCTTAGGCATAAGCCTAAGAATGAAATGAAGCAGACATATATATTCCAGTCTGACAAAAGTTACCCTTCCTAAATCAAAGGTTTATTTCCTACTCAGCACTGTTCTTCCTGAGCACCTAAATGACAATTGCCACTAAATTTCTGGAATTTGTTTCCTTGGGCAAGGCTCTTTCAGTCTTTATAGCAATCAGGTACATCCCCAGCAGTCCCTTGATCCATTTTCTGCTGGGGCTCATAATCCCATCTATCAAAACCAACCACCTGCACTTGGAAAACAACAGCCCTTGCTTCAGCAGTGGCCTGGCCACTCCTTGTTCTCCTCTACTACAACCAGGAAAAGGGTAATATCAGCAGGGCTGCCAAAGACCTGTTGATAATAAACAGTTATTTGCTTCCCACAGAGAGTCCATATGCTTTTGATCTGCCTGAGATGAAGCAGCCCTGTGTTTCTCTTGCAGCTATTTTGCTGCTTTGAGGGTACTATGATTGTAAGAACATCTGTCAAATGAAGTCATGACACAGGACTGTGTTTTATAGCTAATGTCTTCAGGAACAAGCAAATTCACATAGCTGAAACTGAGCTAGACATCTAAATATTCCAATTGCTCCATGTTGAAATTAAAATATATTAAAAACCCACCCAAAATCAAACACAATGCTTAGGGGTCAAGTCCAAAGCTGTAAATCATGCAGGGCTGGCTGTGGAGGGAGCCACACCTCACCCTCAATGTTCGTATCAGCAGTACCTACGTGAACAACATCCTGCTCCTGAGCTCTGAGCAGAAGCTCCTCAGTCCTGAAAGGTCATAGAGAAGCTCAGATTCATCTTGAGTTTTATCCCATCCAATTTGAAAATGCTTTTCTTTAAGGCTAAACCCTCCCAGGGTCACATCTCAGGGAATATTCCTGTATAAAGTTCCCATATGAAATTTTGCCAAGCTTATTTTACAGAAAATATAAGCTTGTTTGCGTTTGTGTCATGAGGAGACAACTGGAAATTCCTGCTCTCATTTTGTTCTTGCAGTGCATCTAATAGGGTGCTTGTGGGATGTACATGTTTCATTTCATTTCACGGCATCAAACCAGACAGACTGTCTCTTAGCTACCCTGCAACTCTCTCTGAATGTCTATTTTTACGTTATCTTGTATATTTTACATTTGTTATTAGTTATAGCATACATGTGACACTTCTATTTTTCCTTAGTCCATGTAAAGATCTGATAAGTAACTTCATCAACAGATATAGTGACTACACCTATCCTCTGATTTACTGGGTACTCCAGTGCTGCCACGTCAGTCTTCCCATCATATATCTAGGCATAAATTTAGCTTTATATAATTTTTCTAGGCTGAAGAACACCTCGTTCACTCCTTCAAACTGTTCTTCTAAGCCTGATCTCCTCAAGTCACTCCTTCTACTTTGCATCACTTCCCAATTTAATACATTCAAATGCCTTGATTATTATAAAAGTTTTGTCCTTCAGAAAGTCAGATGGGTTTGGTAATGTTGTTTTACAAAGTGATGCCAAATCCCAAGGGTTCAAGCTTGACTTCTTCAAGGGACAAGGTAATGATGTTGAAAATGATTCCATTGTGCCATCTAAGTATTACCCTTATTAATCAATCCTCAAAGCATGTTAGGAATGCTAAAATCTGCTAATACTTCTTCTTTAATTAACACTACTGAATTCATGCGTTGATTTCAAACTAAAATAAATCCAAAGCTTCTCTAATATTGTGGGATTTTTCCTGTTTGAAAAATAGTCAGCTTAAAGTAATATTTGCAAATGCACATATTGCTTCATCAAAGATATTATTAATGTCTTTTAAAAGTAAGAGTGATACATGGCCTCTGTGTATGCCCTGCTTGATGTAAGCCTTTCCATTGGCATCTGTGGGCACTAGGTAAATCTCTGGCCATTCTGTAAATGTGCATTAAGCAGAAATTAGCACAACTGCTATCTTCCAAAAAGGAGAAACTGATGCTCCCTAAACAAGGCAAAAGTCCAGACATAGCATAGGCTTAGTGTCCTTCCCAAGCAAAAAACTACCATATTTTCATCACATCAGAAGTGAAGGCCTTTCCTCTGTCATTGTCAGAAATTGATAGATCATTTCAATGGGAGGGGAAAATAAATACAAAAGAATTGTCCTCAAATAGAAATTGGGAATATAAAATTTCAGTACAAATGATTAATATTTTGCAAAATAATTAGCAAGTGAATCATCATCTTATCATCAGGTGTGTCAGGCAGTCTTAATAGTAACCTGTCAAAACAGCAGTAGAAAATAAGTGAAAAATGAGATCATATTGAAGTTGTTCAGCAAAGTCATTATAGTCATCCTAGAAGCAGGTGCTTGCAATTCCAAGATTTCAACACTCAGTTAAAAGAAGAGACTACATATGGAAAGAGTCATTCCCTGTGGCATATGATGTCCACAAAAGGACAAGTATTTTAATCACACACACAAGTAACAGCAGATCTATGCTGGTTAAAGTACACTTTAAGAGATCTTGAAATTTCTCTCCATGCTTTCAGCATCATACCCAGATATGATAGACATACCCTGGAAGTGAATATTTGAAGGTGTTCCTCTCCATTTCTCCTCACTATTGAGACTGAAAAAAAGTCTCTCAGTGCCTTGCAACTTCAAGAAAACAGCATTCCCATTACCACTGTGGAAAGTACTCCAGGGCTGCTGTTTTTTCAGGAAATTTAGGGATCTGAGAATTACAGAATGAAATGTTCCATGTAAAATCCTTTAGCCCCACAAAGGCAAGAATATCCCTAAGTCAAAGTTCATTACAGGTAATTTTCTGTGGAACTTAGCTCTAGTAGAGGTGAATTCAATATTGCAATGAAAGTGGAAGGTGTTTTTATTAAAAGGCCAGTCTGGAGTTAACACTTTTCCTTCTGTACCTGTGAACAGCTGTAATTAAGACTACTTTATTATGTAGCTATATAACTGTACCCACATATGAGAGATCTCATCATCCCAGAGACAATAATTGCATCCATATGTATATGTAGCTGCAATCTTACAGTCAAATTGTGGCCCGCCTAAAATTCAGCCCTGGTGAAAATGCAGCAGGCAGCTGCCTTCCCTGCTGTGAAAATATTCCTCACCAAAAAGATTCTGTCAAAAAGAAATTATTGTTATGTAAGAATTACTAAAGTCTTCGAGCAGCATCCTGGGGAGGCCACAGGACACAGTGCTGCATTTAAAGTAATTCCTACATAAATACATCATCTATTATAAACAATTAGAAACCTGTCATTAGTCACACCAGAGGTGTTCTTGTTTCCTGGCTATTGGTTAATGGCTTCAAAGTAGAACACCTTCTACAGCTCCAGGGAGATTATTCCATGCTATATTGATACACCTTAAAACAGACCAGTTCCTGTAAAGACAGGTGCATGAAAAAGAACTTTGTGGGCTTTTATACTTTTAGAGGCCAGGAAAAACTTACATAAGCCTTCCATGTACTAATACAAGCCCTCTGCAAACTCTGCTACCAGGTTTCCCATTCTCTTCTTAAAAGGACAATTTCTGCCAGCCAAAATAAGTGATAAAAAATACAACACATATTTGGACATATGAATATTATTACCCAAAACATACAACTGAATAAGTTTGTTTGTCAATGAGTTTGTGACTTTTTCTACCATTTTCACATTGCTTTAGGCTGATTATCAAAGTATACATGCACAAGGATGTTTGTTTCCTTTTCCAGGTTTTCCACCTGCCAAACAAGTGGATTTTGCAAGGGAACAAGCAAAGTTTGTTACTTCTGTGCCACCACTCAGGGCCTAACTATATGAATGCAACAGCACTTCTGATTCTTCAGGACTAAGACTAATGTTCCTCTTTTTTTCTCTAGACTCTAAAATATACCTTTTACAAAGAAATCAGCCCACAGTGAAACGTGGTAAGCAATTGCTGATCTGGAAAACAGCCGCTCGAAATGACTCTGCTGCTACCCACTGGCTGAGTCATTGAGGTGGGCGACTCAATGGAATTTTGAAAACACGGATTGTGTTGTGGGCTTGCCATGAACATTTATTTTCCTGCTTTTATGGAATTAGGACAGATTTCAGGAACAAAATGTCTCACCATGTCTAGGAGAAAAAAGAGAAAGTGAGAGAAATCCACAAGTCTTGTAAGAAAGATTTGTGACAAGAAAAAAATTGAATCTGAAAAAGAAAGTACCCCCTTAGATAGTAACATAATAATAATGTTTATGGTAAGGCATTACAAATGAAGCAATATTTCCTGAAACAACTAAATAAGAAGAAACAAGAAAAGGTAATGTGTGAAAGGTGTGGGGAAAGTAGTAACAGTACCTGCTTATTTACCTAATTCTGCTGCAATTTTTAAAAGGAATTTGAAGTGAAGGAATATCTCCATCTCTTATCTGAGTGCTCCTATGCATGTGTTCATACACTTTTTACAGAGATATTCAGTATGTTTCCAATTTTAAAGAAAAAGATTAAATCTGATTGAAAATATCTGCAGGAAAGGAAAAAAATGGCTGGATTTCTGTTTTAATTGAATATAAAAATGCATTTTTATCTTTTTTTCAGAAATTCTGCAGTTTTCCACCAACAGGGTTTGGTTTCAAACCAATACAATAGATCAAATATCAACTACACAAATACGTAAGCAACAGTAACGTAAAATATTATTTCTGATTTCCTTTTCAAGTATCTGATATGTTTGATCAGAATGTTGCCTTCATGCAGTCTATATTTGTTGACTATGTATCTAGTAGGTGATGATTTGCCCAAGCTTCTGAAGAATAAAAGCAAAAAAGGTTGTTTTAGCTAAATTCTTAGATAAACACATAATGATGGAACCGATTCCCTAAAGAATTCACTTTTGCCCTTGACATTATGACTCAGGTTACCTCAGCCCAGCCATATTGAGGGCAAAGCGAATCTATGACCCTTTTGTGAGATGCTGTAATAATTACTGATATGATGGTATTTCATCCTTTAAAGACTTAATTTGCACCTCAATCTTTCTCGATAGTAGATACTACAAATCTAGGAAACACACACCAGATTTTTCCCAACAAATAATGGGATGTATCACCCACTTCTGTGAAAGAAAAAGAAAAAAAAAAAGAAAGTCTGAAAATAAAAACACTGTCAGCTATATGCTGGATAGTATCCAAGGAAACTATATCAAGCTCTTTGTGTGAGTAAGGAAAAAGTCATGCATTAAGGGTCTGGTTTCTTTCATCATTCCCCACTATTACCCATCTAACAGCAGATCCACACACAAGAATCTGACTCACAATTAGGAGACAATACAGCTGTGTTTGGAATGGGGTTGAGAATCAAACTTAATGGTCACTAGCAGAGATCACAACGATGTGACAGTTACTGAGATCTAGCTCATTTCTCATGTTGTATGTCCCAAAGCTGATTTACAGACAATTTCAGACAATAAAAATACAGAACCGGTTTTGTACACTGTTCATAACTTGGGAATTTAAGGCAAGAGATTACACAAAAGATGGAGGTGTCAAAGCTGGGGTCTCTCACTTCACAGACATTGGATGATATCAAGGTGAAAGAGTTATTTATTTAATTTGGAGGTGTTGATTTAGGTTTTCTCAATGTATTTCCATGCAGCTACATAACACCTGAAAAAGTCTGAAGTTCAAAAGACTGTCAGTTTTATACTAGTGTTGTATTTTGTCACATTGTCAATCTGCAAGTATATTGTAATTGTCAAAATGACATTGTTGAACCTGCCATGTGACACAATAACCTTGGGTTTTGCATATGCTGCTGTCAGTTCAGGAGTGAAGCAGCTGAGCTGATCTGGCTTTAATAAACTTCCTAAGTTCCCACAATTTACTGTTACTCAGCAGCCAGTCCTGTAGGAAGTAATAATCCAGTGACTGAACCCATTTATCTATGAACCTTCCTGTGACAGACCTCATAATTTATATCCATAAGGTGTCCTTCAAAATGGATAAAGATTGATGATTGAACAAGAACCATGCTTTAACAGCCATTGTATTAAAGACTCCCTCTTTAGGCAAGTCCAGGCTCTGGTCTTAATTAGGCAGAGGGGATCTAAATCCCCCTCAGCACAAGCACTGCACGGGTGCAGGAGCTGGGACACTGAATCATGACTGCCGTGGCCAGAGAGCAGCTCATGCGCTGCATATCCTTGGGGACAACCAAACTGCCCAGGAATGATTCCTTGTTTCCCTGAAGTTCTGACTTCCACAGGATTTTAAAATATGGTTTGAAACCTACCAACTTAACTTTGGTGAATGGTAAAATCTATTAATTTCTCCCAGATAACCATCATTAAGGGCAAAAATGCTCTTACTGTACCAATGGTTGCTCAGAGCTGACTGTTTTCGAGGAGTTTATTTTACATCACTGATTTGGAACTAAGCCCATATCCTGGTAGTCAAAAAAGAGAGTAAACATTAACTCAATTTTCCATTTCTTTCCTGGGGTCCCAATAATTCTTTGTACTTACAAGATTTGCACTTACTTGCAATTTTTCTACACTTACAAGATGGCATGTCTCCCCACACAGTTATTTCCAGGGCCTGAATCACTCAAACAATAGAATGATATAGTCTGAAAATTCAATATAGAGACTGATTGAGAGTGAATTGTTTGTAAAAACATCTATCTTATTTTTTCTATCTTATTTTAGACTTTTGCAAGTAAAGGATTGAGAATAATTGTAATTTTTTTTTTAATTTGCCAGTGGGACAATGAACCACAAAGATGAAGCAATTTGCTTGGGCTCATTTCTGACCCATCACCTAAGTATTAGGAATTTAACTTTCAATTCTTGATGAACTAGGCTGTAACCTATAAAACTTGACCATGACAGGGGACAGTTTCTTATTCTTGACAACATTTTCTTACCTGTTTTGACAATTTTTTATATTCAATCTCTCACAACAAAGTTGGGAAGAATGCATTTTTCCAAATCACGGATGCCTGAGAATTAGCAACATTTCTCTCAGAATGATATTCACAATGTTTGGAATATCTTCAGACTGAGTACTGAAAAACACTCCTTTTGGAGCTAGCCTGGAACATTCACTTGAGAGCCCAGAAGCTGTAAAACCACCTGCTGGCAATATCACCAAAACCATGCGAAATTTTTTTTACACTTTGTTGATGCCCTGTTAAAAAAAAAAAAAAAAAAAAAAAAATGAAGGGCACACTTGCAGAGGTGCATGTGTTTCAGTTTTCACTTTCTTCTCTTGATCTTCCTTTCTACCTTAAACATTTTAAGTGCATGTGAAAGCAGGCAAGAATAAAACTGGAAGCCCTGGTAGAATTATCAGGCCTTGCAGTAGAAAGGATGATGGTCAGTTTTTGATTCCTCAAAGCAAATGCTTTGCTGCACACACAAATCTTGAGCTGGTGAAGTTTCAGTGTGACTCAAGTCCCTTCTTTCTCCATGGGGTTTCATTAAATGGGTAAAAATATGACTGAAAAATCTAAGTAGCATTAAGCAAGATTCACTGTTCTTTATATGTAGACTCTGGTACTTGGGTACAGTGGCATTTCAGCTAAGCTACTAAAGAGCCTACAAGTGTATTTGTATGTATGCACCACAGTGGGCACCGAAAAACATCTACAATGCACAATACCCTTTACTCCTCTTTGCTGTGCCAGCTGACTTCTAAACAGGTCTCACAGGGAAAGAGGAGAACTGATGGCTCCACTGGCTTCAGAAAGAACTGTCCTACCTGAAGCACAGCTTCACTGAGAAGCACTCACTTTCATGGTCATCTGCAGAGAAGTAAATTGAATGTTAATGTGACTGATTATAGTCCATGCTTCACTTAAAAAATGGGGCCAGGTCTCAGTTGGGAGAATTTAATTAAAGCAGCCTTCCAGCAAGATAATTATACACCTTTTTTTTCCACTGGGCCTTTCTAGTCCTTAAACTTCAGTTAATAATAGCACAATAAACAAAGATTTCTACGTTTTTGGCGAACAAGCAACATGGTGAACCTGAAGAGCGTCTGGATGGCTTTTCTAACTACTGAAGCTTTCAAAACCTGAAATCAACTTTACTGTTAGATTCATTTCTCATATTGAAAATGAGTTCTACTCCTGGCTGAACTATTAAACTACCACCAGTACAATAACTGCTTGCTCTTCTGACACTTTCACCCACCGGCCTGATTATTTATTTATCTTTTTGACAAAGGATGTAAGTAGAATTACTGTAATTTACCAAGGAAAAAACAACTGCATGAAAATCAAGGAAGAAGGAAGACTAGTCTTTAATAGGGACAGATATATTTGGGGTTTTCCATTTTCAATCAACATTCTAGGCTGTATATCCTTGAATTTTGGATATGTAACCTGAAATATTTTGACTTATTGGGGGTTCAAAGTTGGTGGGATATGTTTGCGTGTAAAATACTAGGATTGCTTACTCTCTTAGTAGAGGATTTTATTACTCACCTAATAAAAGTTACATGTGTCACCACCTCACTTAGACACTAAAATTTCACTAGAGTTTTTTTTCAATTAGGAAAAACAAACAGAAAATTATATCTGTATGTATATTAATAGGGTAATAATTAGCATTTTTTTTTCTTTGTGCATCAGATACCTTATGGAATCGATTCCTAATTCATTAAGATGGTTTTGGGAAGGCATAACTAGTCCAGATGCCACAGAGAGATATATATCTAATCTAATTTCACAGATGTGAGTTCCAAAACATGTCTTAAGAGAATAAATTTCATAATGCCCTTGAGCACAAGATGGTTATTGTCAGAATTATCTCCTATACCAGAGAAAGACCAATAATGACAGAGTGGTTTAAGACTTGCCTTTATCAGACATGAAGATATACAAATTAGGATTGGCTGGATCTCTAATAAATAAATTATTGCTTGGGGCAATCAACCTTCAATCATCCATACGATCATGAGCATTTCATTTAAACTAAAAAACAACATAGAAGTTCCTCAGGGAAAAGATTGCTTTGTGGCTGGGCTGCAAACTGTAATGATACCGCAGATAAAACTCACATTTTTCTCTAGTACAGTCATTACTTACCATTTGAGGGAGAAAACCCCACAATGTGTCTGTCCTGTCATCTCCCCAGACTGCTTGGATTCCCATTTTTCTGCTGCATTGTTTTAATGGAGCTCTCATCAACAACAACCATCACAGACCTCACCTTGTGAACTATTCCTCTTTCAACTTTTTATGGATGTTTGTGAGCCTAGTGATATGTGAGGATAACTAAGGGCTGCCACATAGTTGAGAGGAAAAAAGTACAAAATAAGACAACTTAGACTACTGCACTAACACAGAACTACTTGCAAAAGCACAGAAATAATAGCAGGGTGTGGATCCAACTTGGTGCATCCTGCATTCAACAGCCTGCCTTCTTTCTCTTTTCAATCAGATACCACGTCTGCATCAGGAAATGGTGTTGAAATAATCTTCAGATACATTATGTGTCACAACGCAATGTTTCTTTTGAAACGCACAATTTCCTTATCAAAAAGAATAAAAATCCTCACTCATTTACAGGAAGTATATTATAAAATCTTATTGATGGGCATTGTTCTATAAACTAGAAATTACCGCTGCTTAAATGACTTTAAAAATATCAAAAATAAGATTGTAGTACCTGTTAGCCTTACATAAATAGTATTTCTGTTCTTTGTGACACATGAAGGCGATGAAAGAAAAAAATTATTCATTTTCCAGGCATTCTCAGTTTTCTTCCTACCACAATGAGCCACAGCACATATTTTTCTAATAGGGAACACAGGGTGATTCTTAACAAAGCTGTTAGGTTTGGAACCCATTATTCTCATTTTTCTGTGCTGGCTTATAAAAATTTAGCTGTCACTAACCTGGGAATACGTAGCAAATATGTCAACAAAGTTTAGCATGTTGCAAGACAGGCTGGGACACTACAGGCTCTTTTAGCACAAATCACAGGAGACACAAAACACTGGAAATATTGGAACTCGCTTTTCTTCTTATTTAAAATTTTAAGTGAATTTTCATTGCCTTAAAATTTGTAGGTACCCTAAGTTAACAGAATGGTATTCAGGACTTTTCATGCATCAGGAAGAAACAACAGTAGATTCACTGCTATTTTGAACCACATATTTTAATATTCTTTACACTGACATTCTTTACACTGCAATTCAGTGGGCAGGACCACTCAGGAACACAAAGGATAAATTTATATGTATAATTATTTCTAAATCTCGTTGAGTCTTTCACTGATTAGATAAAATTTTTGTCCTCGTTAATTGTACCTTGAAATTGCAAGGTAAAAAATCATAGATGAGTATGACCTTACAAGAGGACACTTACCATGGGCTGTACATATTCCAAGTGGAACCTATTAACAGCTTGGTAAGGGCAAACAATAATCATCAATGCATTGCCGGGGGAATGATTTAATGGGGTTGCTATCAACATTAAAGCAGAAAAATTTTAAGAGCATTTAAAAAAAATATATGAACACTAAAGTAGTGCTTATTGATATACATGCCTTTTATAAAATTAAATCAATAATATTCATGATAAAAATACAGCTTTATAAAATATGCAGTAACAGTTAAAATAGCTTGCAAAAGCAAATTTTATTGACAGTCAGTAAAAATTACTGGTCAATCTGGTAAATAACTTTTCTATCCTTGCACAAAGTAAAGAATAGATTATATATTTCCTGAGGAGATTTTTCTCTCAGGCCAAAAATAGAGTAATGAGAGTTTGGGATTCACTATTTTGAAACAGACACTCCTAAGCAGAGAGAGTTTCATGAAAGGCAAATGAAATATTAAAATAATCTAAAAGCATACTAGATTAGAACATCAAGAAACCTCAGAGCTGGTTAGGACCACACAGCTGAGGCTTGTGAAAATAATTTTGTTCTTGTAGACGGAGCATGAGTATAGATATTCTTTCAGCATGATTACATAATTATCATCATTGGGTTTTTTTTACTATGGTCATTTTTCTTGTTCTTTGACAGATGTGAGAGCCTTAGTGCTCCATAAACTCAAATGTATTTATCTTTGCTGCGTCAGTTGTACTGTAGATCATTTTATTTAAATAATGAGCCATGCTTTAAATCTGATGTGTTTCTACATTGCCTGTGAGTCAGCCATTCTGATTTAGACATTTCCCCCGGCACTTTCATAGCTATCAGCCTCTTCCAGAGGGACAGACACTGCCCACAGCAACCTTATCTTCTGATCTTGACAACCACAGCATACTTCTCTAACTTGTTCACACCTTCCTCATTCCAGTGAAAGCTGTTCCCTGTTGCACCAGCCTCTCCCAACCTAGCCAGAAATTCAGTAAAGGAGGTCTCCTTCTGTGGTTTTTGAAACCTGAGTGACCACAGAATAATTTAGATGGGAAGAAGTCCCTGAAGGAAATCTTGCTCAGCTCCTCACTTAAGGCAAGGCAGCCTACCAAGGGCAGCAAATAAGAAAAGAAAACCCGCAGGACACAGCGGACAAGTTTGAACATACACAGAAAAGTCACATACCTCCTGCAATGTTATAAATCCAGTTAAATATAAGTGTCCATGTACTGCTCTTTACCGTGAGAAATGTGCCTGGAGATGCAGTGAGAGTACTTAGGAGCCATGCATTTGTCTGCCCTTGCAATAAATATTCTCTCTTGAAAGATATTATAAGCTCAGTTTATTGCTATCTTACAACCTCCATGGCTCCTGCTCATCAAGGGCCAGAGATACCCAAACCCTACTGCTTAATATTTTCTCTAAACACTCTGTTAAAGAAAAAAAGGGTGGGGAAAAAATACAATTCAAGAGGTTTAATGTATGGTATGTGTTGGTAACCCTGAAGGCAAAGGTTTATTTTCATCTCCTCATAGCACTTTTGGAAAAGTCTCACAGAAGTGCTTCTGCGTAAGACTTTCCTGTTCCACTCCAAAGTCCAGTCCTGTTTGATCATGGCAGGATGCCTCCCATATGGACTATCAACTCTTCCCCTTGGAGCACGTTTGCATAGACATCCCTCAGCCATTGGGGCTCCACAACCTTTTCAAAAATCACTCCCATGGCTTTCACATGTGCCACTAGAGCAGAAACAAAATCCCCACGCTACAAAAGTTTGAAGGCTTAAAACCTTTCAAGGTGACTAATACCCAGGCTTCACTACCCACAGAGAAAGTCTTCACTTGAAAATTGCAGCCGAATTAAGCACACCCAGTTTAGAAGCAATTAAAAAAAAAAAATCTCAGAAATCATATGAGAAATACCTCACGGGCTGCACTTCACAAACTATTTCTCCTGACAGGGTGGATCAGGCTGGAGCAGCACCTGCTTTTTGGCTCCTTCCCGCTGGCTGCTTTTCCCGCCCAAGCGGCCCCTCAGCCCGCCATGGCGCACAGGCCTCACCGCCCGGCCTCCTCAGGCGCCCGGTCCTGCTCCCCGACCCTTCCAGCTCCGTGTGCCCACAGACTCCATCGCTTTCCCACCTCTTTGTCCTCGCTCCAGCGTTCTCCAGGAGCACAGTGCCAGGACTGCACTCAGATTTCCCAGATTGTCCTTCCCAGTGTTTCTGCAGACGGGAGTAGCGGCCGCTGTCCTGAGCTCGGCCCTGAGCTGCCCCCTGCCCGCAGCTGCTCACCTGTGCCCTGGCACTCCCACACCCAACTTCTATTTGCAAATAAATAGCCAAATTAATTCTTTTCTCATCCCTTCTTGCTGCTTGAGAAGAGACAGAACAGACAACAAGATCCTTCAAATGGAAAATCGTATATTACTTACGATTTCCTGAATTTACCAAAGGCTGGGTTTTTTAACTCCATCCTCTGACATTAAAACTCCTTTAAATTTCTTTCTTATTATTTCAATTATGTTAAGGTATTTCTTAGAGAAGTATGGGTTTTATTGCATTATTGCCATAAAAGTAATAAAAACATTCATTTACTACCTGTTCTGGACAATCACACTTGATATAAAATTGACTTTATTAGGTACATTATGAGGTAAATCGTTTCCTTTTCCTTATTTTCTTATTTTCCCTTTTATGAATTACTTTTCCATCTACAGGTTCAAGAGGTTTAAGAATGATAAATTCCATGTATCTACCAATTCAATAATCTGCAATGCAATCTATTTCAATTAAAAAAAAAAAGTCTAAAAACTAAACAATCTGCTGCAATCCAGATGAGCTAACATTACTTAGATGCTTTATTCAGATTCCTGTTATTCCAACAATGAGAAAAAAATCTCTATAAGAACAGAATGAGTTAGCCAGGCAGTTAAGAGAGAGAATTTTATTTTGCTTTCACTGCCAACTTCGGTGTTTTATGCTAAATTTACAATTTTAAGATTGCATTTGGTTGTGTGAAAAAAAAAAAAATCTTTCTTGCTATGATTTTAAGATCAGAGCCAGTATTTTGGGAAAACATGGCTGTGCTCATTAGATCTGACCATTCCCTTTGAATGTGTGACAATTTTCTGGTAACCAGATCTATCTGTACATAAAGATTTATATCTTACATGACTATACTTACTTGCTAAATGATAAACATTGAAAATGTAGTAAAAGTTATGAATGTGCAACATAATTTTAAGTAGTGCAAAAGAAATAAATGCATAAATTTACTATAATTATACTTCTTTCATTGTTCTATGTATTTCTAGGCATATTTTTCCCAATTGGAATCAAAACAGTTATGCTCCAATTGAACAAACTTTTAAGTAAAATAGAGGGGAAAGATGAAAACTCAGAAATTGAATATGCCACATGCAGTACCCTTAATTAAATAAATACAAATAAATTATGAAAGCCATGTAACAATTGCTTGATTTTTAGGATTGCTTAACTAAATGCATTACTGAAAGTCAGCAATTAATTATAGTTTCGTATGTCATTCTTGGAATTTTCATAATTCTAAATTTTCTTTCCTTCCTTTTTGACTTTTGCAGACTTTTGCTTACAATCATCCTGCACCTCAGATTCCTGCTGGGATTTTTTTTTGGACTTAGAGTGACTGCAGGATGCTTGAGGTCTGTTTGCCTTCTCCTGCCCTGCTGATGATGGCTGCAGCTCCATTAAAGCCTGGCCAATACAGCTCTGCAAGTGTCTCAGTGTTGCTCTGAAGTCTTGGTTTCCTAAACTGGCATCTGCTGATCCTTGGACTTGGCTGGTCAGGGAGGAAACACAGCTCAGAGGAACCAACCAACAAAACCCTCTCCTGCTTCGTGGCAGGAAACAGGTCCTACCTTCAACCCATATACTGTAAAATTAGGGCAAATAAGCTAAACCAGTTTCAATGGGTAATTGTGTGATTTTCACATAAAAGCACTACAGTTTCTCTCTGAACCAACCTCTCTGCTGCTGCAATGTTTTTAACCCTTTCCAATGCACTGGAGGTATAGGAAAGATGGTCTGCAGTGCTCTTAAGGCCATACTACCATGGATATCTATATTTAGCCCTCATCAAAAACAAAGAGCTCATAAAAAAAGGTTTTTAATTAAGCTAGAAATCTATTAGACCTTCCAAGTAAATCCTTGATTAGATATTGTCTTCCTTTGTCTTTATTACTCTCAAAGACGACCAATATTCTGTCTAGAGCACTTTAGTCCCAGGAGGAATGTTCCCACACCTCTTGCTTGTATCAGCACATGGCACATATTGGAAAGGTATTGTTGAGGATAAAATTAAATAGTAGGGTTGTAAAAAGGTTTTATCTCTTGCTAATGAGTTCATTCTTTTTTTTTCTTTTTGCAATGACAGCAGATTAAGACTAGTGTGTTTAAATAACATTAAAACATCCATAACTTTTATAGGTTTTGAATAGCAAAGACATCAGCAGGTATAAAAAAGTGAACATTTCAGAGGATGACTTGCAGGCTGTTCTTTTTCAAGTCATCTGTCACAGGCTTATTTCAAGGTTGTGTTGTCAAACAAAACTTACAGTACTTGTTTGAATTACTTAAGGGACTACAGGTAGGTATTGGAGGGTGTGCTATTCTGTCACAAGTAAGCAAGAGTCCTTTGCTGGCTTTGTAGAACTGAGATTAAATTCTAATTAATGCTCTGTTAACAGTTATCTTCAATTTCCTTAATCCTTCATGAAGATTTGCACCTACACTTGAATGTATGCTTACTTGCATCATCTGCACATAAACATTTACCTCCCTGTTGCTTTTTTTTCCACTCAGTCTCACCAAATGGTTTTTTAAATTGCTTCCTGATGGAATTCAAGTACAGGAAATGCTATTTTTGATTTAAATCTCCGTAAGTAGATAAATTTACACTGAATACTTCATGTTGCTTTATTGCAACCATCACACATACTTGTAGAAACAAAAGTGAACTACTTGGAAAAAAGTTTGTTTTTGGGAATAATGAACAACTTAAACCTTTTCAAAGTCTTTGTGAAACATTGAGTCAAACAAAACTTTTCCCCTTTGCTAACAGTCCCAGTCAGAGCTCCAGTAGACCTGAAGAAAATTATTAGACTATAGACAGAAAGTAGATGTTGGTATTAAATGTACCTGAGATGTTGCTACTAAAAAGACAAAAGGATTTTTACTGAATTCTTATCAATAAAAGACTGCTTGATACAACACTATCAAAATATAGAAGCTCTGATTTTTCCCAGCTCCACCCTGAGGGAGGAAGAAAATTATTATCTCTTATGAGAATAACGAGAAAAAAAGATTAGTATCTCTGTTCTGAGTCCTTAAGGAAGATTTTTTCTTCACACAGGACATCTTCATAAATGAACAAAGCGCACAGAGATCTGGACAAAGACAGCATGATACTTCTTCCCTCCCCACTCCCATCAGCCAACAAATGTAATGAAGTTAGAAACTACGTTTCCAAGTGCCTTTCTCTCTCCTTTGTCCTTTTTCATGTGGCTTTCTCCACTGATGGATCTTCAAGGGCTGAGAAAGGCCTGATGGTTTGGGCTAGAGGCAAAGTGTGTGAGATAACAATGGCTTCAATAGGTCAGAGTGGGAATGTGGGAAAACATGTGGGCCATCTGATGAAACCATTGACTGGGAATTGGGCTTTAGCTTCTGAGCACTGAGCTAAATCAAATTCTCACCTTTCTTTGAAAGCCTGTAAAGAAAATTCTCCCTGATATATTTCTTTCCCATGCAGCACTGATACACAACCTTCCCCCAGAACAAAAATTATTAGGTTTTAAGCACTTGTAGAGAAATAGTTTCTTCTTACAGGACATAAACAGAAATGCAAGTTGAGTGGCTTCATATTTTTTTAAGCAGCATTGCTCTTGCTGGAAACCACAAACATTCAATTTGTTTGGCACCTGCTGGAACAGCTGAACAGTGACTGGAGGCTATCCAGTCACTAGGAAGCTCTGGAAATTATATGTCCAAACTGGACATTGATTCACAAAGGCACAAGGGCACCATTTTAGTGTGCATTACTATGGGCTGTGGCAGTTCTTGTAGCACCAGGAGACACCCAGCCAGAGAAAGAAATGCTGTACAGAAAGATTTTACTTCCTAATGCCATGCAAACACCTGGCATGCCAGCAGAGCCTCAAGCTGCAATTTATATTTGGCCAGCTGTCATAAATAATGTGCAGATATATATACACCTTTCTCCCAAAGAGTCCAAGCAAGTGTCTAAATGCCATCTAATATTCCATGCTGACAAAATAAAAACTCTATACATCCATAGCATAAAGTTATTCCCTCAGATGTCAATTCAAAGAAAGAACATATCTGTTTCTTTAAAAAAATAACAAAAAAATTACAAATGGAACCTCTCCAAAGATACAAAACTTAAAGGCAGTGTTATAGTAAGAGGGACAGTATTCAAATTTACAGCAGATGTTCCACCATTAATTAATGACATTAAAAATTACCCTAGAACAGCACAACATGATACTTACGCACCCTTTCCACTCATTAAAAGAAAAACCAAACCAAAAATAATTTCCAAGTATTTGTAACATATGCAAAACTTAGATTGCTAGAATTAGGTTCTGTAATGAAAACAACCCCAAAACTCCCATGAGCAGGGACTGGAAGCTCATATTGAGTTTATGTAATTGCCTCCCCTCCAAAAGACTTCTTATGCCTTATTATGAAAATAACAGCTTGATAAAACAACTTTCAACCCTTGCTCTCCTCAGAGGAAATGGACACACACTTGGAGAAATCACAAAGAGTGATTCTCCTGCAGTACACTGCAGGACTAAACAGATCATCACACACTGGAACATGAATACTTGTCTAGAAACACTTCCCAGAGAGGCTGTTATAGCTTTTTCAGCCAGAAAACTGCTAAGTGAAGCTAATCCCTGTTCCTTTGTATACATAAAACACCCAAACCATATATAACTTCTATTTTTTATAGACATTTTTCACCCTCTATAAGCCTCAAAATCACAAATCAGTCTTGCAAACTAAAGAAAATTACCCTGATCTTGTTATGAGCTAGAGCAGTATGCCAGAGGAATTAAAATGAAATTCTGAAAACAAATTTCTAAAGGTACTTGCACTCATTTTCCATAAACATTGGCATGATGGCTCTTCCCATGGGGATTTAAAGAAGCAAAGCAAATCCAAGTAACTTCCAAGGAAAGGCCTCACAGGTGGTGTGTCTCAGATGCCATCCCATATGACAGGAATTAATTGCTAGGATTCTTCATCACAAATAGGAAGAAATCAAATGTAACAAGGCAGGATCTGATCACCTTTCATAATCAAATCATAGATGCCACACAGACAAATTTTCTTGTAATAAGTAAAAAATGCATGGCCTTTCTTATCCTTAGTATGAAATGAAACATGATTTAAGAGAACTGGGCGCTAATACACTTTTTTGTTCCTTGGCTGCCTATCAACAGAGGGCTCAGGCTTGTCCAGTTATAGATGAGAGTGCATGTAGAAATAATAAGAGTTTCCACTGCTATTTTGAATTTTGAGACAATAAACACGCATTTTGTTTCCATTTGTCCTAGTCAACTAAATTAAACAAACTAGAAAAATATGAATTTATATATAATGAATACATCATCTAGGTAGGAATTAAAAGTAGAAATATGTAAATGCTCTATGACCATTGCATGAACTTAATTTTGTTTTAGTGATGTGAATAACGTTTTTTAAATGAAAATTTCATTTAAATACTGATTGCCTAGAAAAGCCTAAGAAAAAGAAAATACTTTGGTTCTGAACAACTATGGGAGACTAATAATGTCAGCTTAATCCATCCATTATTATTGAATCTTCTCTATAATATTGTTAAAACATATATTTTCAAATAGTTTTCTGTTATTTTCAAGATGAAAAGGGAGAGGGAGCATTTTCAGAGCATTGAGGCTGTGTAAAATAAATAAAATTGGATTATTCCATTCTTCTGAAGAAGAATGTTTAAATATATACTGATAAATAAACACATCTAGGGTCAAATTTGTAATAAAGCTCTCTTCCTAATAGATTGCACTGAGAGTTCGGGTTCTACATACCCCCATACCCACTAACACATAGTGAATCTGTCTGCAAAGAGAACAGCAGGGAACATGATCTCAGGCTTTGAGCATGGATAGAAAACTCTGGATTTTCAGTGGGATGCATTTCAGGCACTCAGGAAAAAATGAAGTTGTTATGGAGTCACCTGTAGGAGTATAATGAATAGGTCATTATTGCTGTCTATCCATGAACAGCATACAGACAAAAGGCTGCAGATAGATTAAAAAAAAAACAAAAAAAACAAAAAAACCAACCAAACAAAAAAAAAGCAAAACCAAAAAACCCCCAAACACAACCCCCAAACCCACCACCAACTAAAAATTAGGGTAAGGGTAGATACAGTACCTTACAGAGAATCACATTAGATTTGTGTTAAGAATTAATAAAATAGAGACCAATGAAATTAGTTGAGTACAGAAAGTGTTTCTAGAGTAGTTCATAAATCATAACAAAAGCTGTGGAAAGCCTGCAAGGCTCTGCATGCAGTGTGGGGCGCAATTCCTCTGACACATCTCAACTGTAACAGATAGTCTTTGGCTTGATGGATACAAAGCATGCACTTCAGACCTGTTTTGAAGCCACGACCTGAAGGCAAAAATGGTGGGCTGGGTCTTGGGATGTGGTTTTGAAGGGCTTTTTTTGGTTGGCACTGCCTTCAGTCTAATGTTCTCTGACTGACACTCTACTACAGCACGTTAACATAGTCTCTGGCACCAGCATCTCAACTTGCTAATTTTGAGAAATGTGTTGCTTTAAAAATTGCTGGGATTACAATGAAACGTGCAACAAAATTGCAAAATCTGCAAGGAAGTGAGTGGTTGGCTATCATAATTCATTACTGTATTTTCCCAGAGTACCTCTAAAAATGTGTTTGTTGTCAAACATGTAAAGGGATGTGTTGCTGACAAGCGCCAGTCAGAAATTTACATCATCGATCTTGGATTTTACTGGATCAATACAGTTTGTCTTTGTTGTGTGCCTCAAGCAATTCTGTGTCAAGCTATGTTTTTGGAGCTGTTAAAATTGGCAGAGGATATGCCTTGGGAAGAAGGAAGAAAGGGAAAAATGGTAAAAATATACACACATGTATACATTTACACACATAAGAGTGATTCACACTGCCTACATTTGTCAAGATCAAATGCATTTTTGAAAACATGTCTGATTGAAAACAGAGTATTGATCCATATTTTTAAACTATACTCTCGGCTGCAGTGAAGTTGATTCCAGTTTACAACCCAAGGATACAATGTTACCTACTGCATTTAATATTTGCAGTTCCTGGCTTTGGATATAGAAACACTGCTCCATAAGAAGCAGAGAGAAATGTGTACTGAAACACACAGATATTTATAAAATTGTTATCAAATCAGGAGATCCACATGCCCATTATCTAAAATCCTAATCAAACCCAAACTACTAATTTTCAAAGGCTCTGACAGATTAACTTTCCTACAAAACAATATTTTTCAGATGTGTGCCCTTAACCTCACAATCTTCCCAACAAGCATCTGGGGAAGTCCTCACGTAGCAGGGTTCAGTACTTGTTCTCACAGCTTTGCTAACTTTGCAGAAAATACCGTGCACCCTCCAGCAGCAAAGACAACTTCCACTTCTAATAAAGCAAAGGTTCAAACATTTGCAAATTTTATACAAATGATCTGCAACCAGATTTACATCTGCAGCCAGGATGGATTTCATTTGCATAAATGACAGAAGGTGACTCAATATCAGGACTCAACACCAGGATGTATTGCACTGCACCCACTGATGAACATTTTTTATTCTCTTCTATTTGCTTGGCTCCACCTGCAGGGTGGGAGGTCTGTGATGTCTCTTCTCAAAGAGGGACAGCACGAGCCTGACCTGGACATGCAGGATGAGCAGGAAGGCAAAGCCATTGCCTCCAAACCTTTTTAGCTGCAGCAAGAGGTAACTCCCATGAGAACTGTGACTTTATTCATGCCCTCATCTCAAAGGCTCTTGGGTGCGACACTCTCCCAAAGATATGGTTCTCTCTTGCACCCACCTATGCTTAAACCCTAATCTTCTAAGAAGCCACTAAACTGCAACAGCATGGAATCTTAATGCAGCTGTTTTTTCTCCTGTAGTTTCCTTCCATTTCGCAGATTCAAATCTTGCAAATGCAAGTATATTGTGAATCTCACACATTAACAACACATCTCAGAAGCTAATTAAAACCATCTATGTTTTAAGAATACCTTTTTAATGTGTCAAATGTGCTGTCACTTCATGCAAAAATGTGCAAAGATGTTTTCCTAGTGGTAAATCTGACTCACTCTCTTGATAAGTAAGCATCACTGTGACTATATGTGATAGGCATATGCTGCATAAACACATCTCCCAGAGATTTCAGCCCCCTTTAAATATGCTGAAAACGACAGCTCATCCGTTCTTTTCCCCACCTCCCTCCTCATTAAATTGTAGTTCCCTCACAAAGCAAGAGACAAATTTATAAACTTCCAATTTGGGGCAAAGATGAAGATGAAGCTGCTGTTTAATGTTAAAATTGAGTCCTTATTTAGAAATAAAAAGCTCTAAGGAGTGACATTCTCCTTTGTGAACAGTTTACTGTTGCAGAAGACACTCACAATCTTAAATTTCTGTTTATAATTAATTCAAAACCAAAGTATAATAGTGACCTATTTTTGGTCACTAGGCCAATGATGCTTATAAGCAGGGCACAAAACTGTCCTTTTTTGCTGCTTGCTTTCCACCTAATTTAATTCAAAAAAATAGTACATATCTTCATATTATTTAGAAGATTTATCCTTCCATTAACATCTTAAACTTGTTTTGTCTCTTGGCAATTTTATCCCAACTTGTCTTTGATGCTTTCAATTATTGATTTGTGATTTGTAAAATCTGTCTGAGGGTAGAATCCTCCCTCTGAAGAAAAAATGAGTGAGACATTAATTTTACTGCATATCCCAATGATCAGCAAGAAGTCAGGTGCATATATCTGTCAAAACAAAATAGTTACTAAAGAAGATAGGCAATAGTATGTATTTTTCTTCCTATTTCCTGTCAACCACACCTTTCAAAAAAGTGATGACAGTCACTCTTTCTGATGCAATAGACAGTTTGACATATATTTCTTTAGTCCTTATTTTATCTGAGACCATTACTTCTTGTTCTATAAAACAACTTCTGATTTCAGGAAGGACATTTTGATTACAAAGCACTGATTAATAAAGAAAAAAGCTTTAATGAAAATGTTGAAGCTGTTTAACACTAATGTCTGCACACAATCTTGGAGAGTTATTTTCCTTTTTCATTTGAGCCACCCTGATTATTTGACTGGCTGGTGATATTGATGCAGTGGTGACTCAGGAAAAGGAGAATATGACAGAGGTCAGGGTACAAGCCTGGCCTCTAGGGTCCTGCCATGTGGTCAAAAGATAACGACAGCCATGAAAAGCTACTACAATCCCTTTCTTATTTAATCAAGCCAGAGATCTCAATCTTCTTAGCTGGGCTCAAAGTTAAACTTATAATTTACTCCCCTGTTGTCAGCTTTGTACAGAAGAGTTTTCTGTAGGCAGAAGTCCTGCATTGTCTACACGGTGCTTGTGAGGTCGACAGAGAACTTCTCTGCTTCTCGAGGCAGACAGTACCCAGTGTAAGGAGCAGCTCCAGGAGACTTGGAGTTAATTAACTGTCCTGATGGGAAATCCCAAATGCAGGATGTGGAAAGGGCTTACAAGAATTTACAATTACAGAACATGGTCCACCTATTGGGATAGTTTTAGGATTACTGGGGTTTGGAAGTGTGTACTGCTTGAGGTGCTAAGCGCAGCTACAAGGAAAACTCAAAGGAAGGAGAAGCAGCAGTTGCATAAAATGTTTTTCTACAGAACAGAATACACAGATAAAACAATGTCTGAAAATGGGGGCCATGTTCCACAGAGCTGCTTGCAAGGATCAGACAAATGTGGAACATACTCCACGTGCCCCAAACACTGGAATAATCCCCCAGTGGAGCCTCTGACTTTTAGCTTATTGGTCTAGAGGTTTAGCATCTTACTTCTTTTCTGTTGTTGTTGTTTTGTTTGCTTGTTTGTTTTCCTTATTGTATTTCTTTCCCTGCCATGCACACTCTGCCCCAGTACAGATGCCCTGATCAGCCTTATTAGATCATAACCTTATTATCCAGTGGCTGCAAGACCTGAAAGGCAAGACTCAACTGCCAAGACAGACAGATAAGAAAGACTGACCCAAAAATGAAGTATTTTACTGGACCTGGACATAATGGGCACATTTAGGGACAGGAATTCGCCTGAGAAAAGATGAAGATGAAAAGGCAAAGGTGCTGTAAGAAAGGATGGCAACCAGCCACCAAACAGGGATATCACCTCTGGAAAGTCTTTAATGATTTAGAACACGTTCTCTAGAACAGATGTTAGGATGGAGATTGCTCTGAATGATACAATCAATGAATAAGTGATAAAACGTTTCTCGTTTGTGGCAGTGATCTGAAATAATAACAAAGAGATAGCGATTTTAGTCTGAGTTTTGCTTATGTCATTAAAATTTAAACATGATTAAAATGAGCCAGTCTGGTTTTATAACCTGTCAGTATGACAAAGGGACTTTGACACATTTGTCTTCTGGCATATTATGGGGATTTACATTTTGCACCATACAATTATATCTGTATTAAAATGACTGAGCACACTGAACATGAAAAGAGTGATTCATAATAATGGCATTAAAAGCAATAAAGAGTTAAGGACACTGGGAAGGAAATTAAGCAGGAAGGTAAAAGAGGTTTTATATAAAGCAGAGTAGAAAGGAAAGACATATCTCCTCACTCTTGCCTCTTTATTATTAGTCTAAATAAAAAAGAATGTAAATGGAAAGAGTTTCTGCCTAGAGAATCAATACAGAAATAAAAAAAAAGCCTCTTAGAAATAGTCTTCAATCCCTTAATCTCATTTTGCACTAAACACTGCATCCTGGGGTTGACATACATTGAAGTTTGAATTCCATGTATGCCCATAATTTCTCCTGTGGGTTTGGCTTTCTGATGGGACTTTGATCTTGAAGTCAATAGAGAAAATAGGGGTGTATAAGTAATTATTTTCATCTTCTGTAAATGTTTTTGTCTTACTAGGTCACTTTTGACTCCAAACAAGATGGAAAAAAAAAAAAAAAAAAAGAAATCTTGGAAGAATTTATTGAAATTAATTTAAATAGAAATTATAAGTTCAATCAAAACAATTGGTAGTTGATAATAATGGCCTCATTTATTTCAGTCATTATGTTGTTGATTTTTTGTTTCACTACAGATAACCATAAGGCAAAATACTATTTTTAACATCAGAATATCACATCTCTAAAATCAATATTTTCTTTTTAAAATGTCAAAGGCTTTTTGGGAGTTTTTCTCAGACCTTGGAAAATTAAGGATTGAGTGTAAGAATCTCCCAAACATTTTTATTTGTTTCCATAAAAATAATAATTTCCTGTAAAAATGTATTGGTTGTATGGAGGGTTTTTGTTTTCTTTTGTTTTTACAAAATATTTCTTTTTTCATGAAGAATAGTTTGGTTTGTGAAACAACAGAGTAGAGAAAAAGACTGTACCAGGAGCTGAGCCTGTCCCTACACAATGCTCTTGTTCAGTCAAATACTATGAAAAACAGAGATTTGGTTCCCATTTTTGCAAAGCAGTAGAGCTGCAACAACCAATACCTGTTATGAATCTGTCCACCTAATCTCCAACCTCAGCAAACAATTAATGCTATCAGATTTTGCCTATCAAAACCTGAAATGACATTAAATTTTTAGTTTTTTCATGCCTCTGTAAGATAACAACTTAAATGTTTGTATTTCTTTGTGTTGACATTGAGCTTACTCCTAAAACAACTGTACATTCTATTAAGAAATAAAACCAAAGCCAACACAGCTAGAAGTTAAATAAAATTATAATTACTTCTAATAATATTTGCATGGCATTTAAAATTTAAAGTCACTGGTTTTTCTTTTTATAAACTCAGTACTTGAAGATAACCAACTGGATGTAATCTGAAGACGAATCCATTGGTCAGGAATTCACAGAGCCAGCACACTCTCAGAGACACATGTTTCATAAAACACAACAAAGTGAAGGGAGCTATAAATAAGAAAATAAAGCTATAGTCTGCAGTTAAAATCCTTGCTGCTTGCAGTACATCTTTCTGTTCCTAAGTGTCTGTTGCTGGGCTAGAGTTTCTAAAATTAACATTGCAATAGCCTACATAGGCCCCAAAACACACACAAGAAAACATTGCTGAACTGGTTATTATAAGTGCTAACATATGTTTGTTATTTTTCTAACGTGTTTCTGTTCCTTGAAAATATTTATCAGGATAAAATTTTGAATTGGCTCTTTGAACAGTCTATGTACAAATGCAAAGACAGAAGTGTGTGTAGTTTTTAGTGAAAACTGAAGTACTGATGAATTTTAACAGTTTCATAGTATTTACAGGCATCATTTTTACACTTGCTAGGGTCAGCACCACTTAAAAATTAAAAGAGATTAATGCACATGCATCTAATAAGAATATTAGGAAAGCTTAGTTGGTTTATAACCCTATGAATTGAGATGTGAAAAAATGAAGTTGCATTTTTTACTTAATACAGAAATTAAAAAGGAAATGTTGATATAATATAGATATATAAAGCCTCAGTGTTATATATATACAAATACATTTATGAAGATTCAGTATTATATCTATGAAAATGTATAAATAAAGTTTCAGTTTTTGATATATTCATGGCTGTCCACTAAATGCTACCTTTCTGTATGGCAACTCTATGTCCACGTAAATGCGTGAGGAGGGCAAGGTTGGGTACCTGGCTGATTAGGAAAGGATAAGTGGCTTCCATTAGAAATAAACCATGGAATAGCAGACAGTATGTACCAGGAAACAGGACAACCACTTCCAAGTGGCAGCAGGATCCATGGTCCTCCCTTGGTACCTGTTGTTAGAAGCCTTTCATGGAGCTCTCTCCACTAACACCTTGTCACTCCAGAACACACATCTGAGGGACACCGGGAATTTTAACCAGCACAGCTAAAACTCCTTGGGAATGACAAAAACAGCAGCCAGCCTGATGTCTGCTGGCTCTGGTCTGTCCAGCAGGTTTTGGAAAACACGCCATGCTCAGCCTTTACAATGGAGAAGATGAAACTGGCCTGGAACAAAGTGCCGCTGAACTTTCATTTTCATGGCAGCCCACACAGGAGGGATCCCAGCTATTCTCCTTCCCTGTGAAGTCCACGTGCACTCCTCTCAAATGACAGCTGAGCCAACAGATATGGAATTACTTGGCTGAGGTATTCTGTGGCTTTAGACTACTTTCTTCAGCACCTTTTTGTACTGGCTTTTAAATAAGAGATTGTGCCCACAGTAGAGTATTTGGGAATGTACACATTTGTTTCACAGCAGCAAAAAGGCCAGTTAAACCATATTTCAGTCATTCTATTCAGCATATATACACAGAAACAAAAGAATCCTTTTCACCTGATCACATTCAGACTCATCTACATATCAAAGAACATGAAAATAATTAAAACAGCCAACATGCTCAGTATAAATTAAAAAAAAAAAAAACAACAAAAAACAAAAAACCAAAAACTTGTGAGTAGGAGTTACTGAATTTGCAATGCGAACACATTGCAATGAAGGGAGTTTGTGGCCCTGGAAAAATACAGTATGTGAAAGAATCAATAATTATTAGTGTACCTTAAACAAATTTGTCAACTTATCACAGAAATGAAATTTCGTAGGGCAAAGTAATCATGCACTCTTCTTGTTTCTGGTAGAAATGGTAAAAAATATATTTTTATCAAAAGTACTCAGTTAAGAGTATGTCATACTTCCATAACTTTTTCATCCACATGTTAATTAATTATTATGTTGAAGTGCTATAACTTAACTGGATATATTTTTTTTAATTGAGAAGTTTGGGCTGACTATTAGTCTAATGTTACAAGAGAGATGTAACCTCGACTGCATAATCTAATTCTTCTGGGTTGCATTTGGCAGAATCCAGCCATAACTTGGGGCGTGGAGTCTGATGCAAAGACCAGACCAGACACACAGTTTGGCTCACTCACCACCCTCTGCATGCCAGAGGATTTAAAAGAGTAAAGGCAGACGTGAGAGCACCTTAAGGAAACAGGAAAATGCTATAGCTGTGCCTAAAGCAAGTTCCATATATTTCACCTTACATACAAAACAAGACGAACTGGCAAGCCACAGTCTGGAATCAAAGCTATCTGCTTGTAATTCGCTCAGTATTTACTGGGCAGTTCTCAGTGCCTGTGTACTAGCAGGCATTAGGACATCTTATTTTATCCAATATCTGAGACTCTGCTCTTTCAGACATAACATTTGACTTTTTGTGACCTTCCCAAAGCATAATACCACTTTCCCACTTTTTTTTCTTGTTTGAAGCATCAGATTGAATGTTAGATTGCAACTGCATACCTCATGGCACCCCAGTAACTATAAAAACCCTTGTATTAGTTCTGTGCAATGTCTTCTATCACAACCTCCTGGCTCTTCCTGGGCTATGACTGATCTTATTCTGCCTTTTAAAAAGCTACTCTCTTTATATGACTTTCAGAATATTCAGAAGCCTCTTCAACCAGGAGATGTTATAGCCTCCAGGAAAAGAGTGTAGCTCTTTCAGACCTGTCTCTGGGTGCATTCCAGAGCTCAGAGGCAGATATGCTTCCATCCTCGACACTTCAGGGCTGTGTTCTGCTCCATTCAGTCAGCAGATGTAACATGTCTTCATACTATTTCCAAACCCCTCACACTTCCCAAGCCGTATCTCAAACCCTGCTCAGTACTGAAAGAGATCAAATACTGACACCTCATAATTTGCTCATTACTTCATGGACCTATTTATGAGGAAGATGCAGCTAAGAAGACACAGAGAACATCAGCATTTGAACACTACTGAATTAGTTTGGGTCTTCCCATTTTTCCAGAAACCTTACAAATTCAGCTGAAAATTAGCTGTTACCCAGCTAATAGGAAATGCTGTAGTTGCTGGGAGATGAATTTTCTGGAAGCCAGAAAAGACATTATTATCATTAGGAAAACGGGCACTTATCGTCCCCACAGGAGTTCTAACTGTGGCTATGGTCCAGTTTATAAGAGTCATGCTGTGCGTGATAAAAATGTGTAAATGAAAGGGTGGAAAGCAGCTCTCGGGTTTTATTACTACAAAATCAAGGATCATAAAGAGACCTCTCAAACTGGAAACTTCAAACTGGAAGGTACTTTTTTTGTCTACAGAACTGCCTTATAAGGGAATTGGCAAAAACATCCCTATTTTGCACAGTAGTTTTTGTGTAACCTACTTAATATGGAAAAGCACAAGGCTGCAGATCACTTTTGACCTTGTTGAATACATAACAAATGAATAATTCCATGGTAACTTTGCTATTTCATAATTTACAAATATTCACAAGTCTGGGAAGACTAAGCTTTTTGCTCTCTTATATTGATTTTCACACATAATACAGAAACACCCAGAGGTTCTCCATAGAAGCTGTATATATGCATAATAAAGCCCTGATCCTGAAAAACTCACAGTGTAATAGGCATAGTCTAGATAAACACCATGAGAAGACAGATAATACCATGCTGCAGATGGGAGAAATGATGGGTGGAAGCACAGAGGAAGCTGCACTGCTCAACAACTGAGTAATTGCCTTTGTGGGCCATCTGTGTCATCCCAGTTCTGGTCAAGCCTAACCACAAAGAGCATCCTGGGACACTCGGGTATGCCAGAATATGGGACTGCTGGCATTTCAGATCAGCACTGCTGGCACGGAACTCCCTGTGGAGAGACAAATTGAAACCCAGCACTTTCCTTGGCCAGACAGTGGCTAATGCCATGGCTGCTCCAGGGAGTCTGATGGACTTTCTTGGGAGAAGCTAAACACCTGGAGGAAGTGGTTACTCACAGCTGCTGCTTCACTCCTGTTTTCCAGAATGAGATGATTGATTACGCTCCCCTCAGAAAATGATGCCTGGGAGCCAAACCCTCCCCTTTCTGCAAGTACAGGTTTTCTGCACAAGCAACTAACTGAACTCAGAGATCATAACCTGCAGCTGGGAAAAAGAGGGGACTGATTTCCATCACCCCAGTGAAGGGACTTCATTGTAGAGAAAACATTTTGAACAGTGAAAGAGGGCATAAGGGCAAACACAATCTGTAATTCAAGGTTTACTCTCATGTCTGGGAGGATCTTGTTTTTTTATTCAATGTCATTCTGTGAGTGTTTCATGTGAAAAGCAAAGGCAGAAGCTGGGGACCTGTGCTTCCAGCTTTGTCCCAGCTGTACAACACAGTGCTCAAACCAGGCCATTTTATTATGGCTTTGAAAGTCATCAGATCAAATCTCTCAGGACCTGACAGCTTTATACAAAGAGTTGTTTTCCAAGGTATTCAGGCAGGGGAAGATCTAGGCTCAAGCAGATATATACACTACAAATATATTAAATTTCTACTTCTGAGAAGCTGTATCAATATCTACTACCCATAAAAGCCCTGACACTTTCCTGTCAGGCAATGGCTGAATGAAAGTTTTCAAAGCTGCAATTCAGTGCCTTCTCCCAAGTGACATGTCCAAGGTCTCCCAAGACATAACCTTCTGCCTAAATCCTGCCTTTTCACTTATTTCACTAATTCTCCTCCTTTAAAAAGCTGGAAATCAGCTTACTGATTTAAAATAAACACCAATTTGTCAATTTTCAAACAACCACAGCAACCACAGGGGTTCCATGGGACCTGCTCAAACCCCTCGCTGGTTGATTCCACTGAGAAGCTGTCGGCGTGACTGGAGCAGGATTTGGGGGCTGTGAACCTCTGTGCATGCACATTGCCCCTTGCCCTAGAGGAAGATCTCAGGGACAGCCAAGGGGACAAAGGAAGGAGCAGGAGGGACTGGCTGGTCCTTGCTGCCAGGCACTCACTCCCCAAGAAGCCACCAGTGTCAGGGCTTGGGGTTCCCTGCTACAAGAGTGTCCTTGTCCACCAGCAATGGGAACAGGAAAGAGGACTTGCCACAGGAGACACAGGGCCATGGCAGCTGGGAGAGAGTCTCAGAGGTGACAGGCACAGGACAGGCTGCACAGCTGCCAAGGGAAGTACATCCACCTCATGGTGGATGTGCTGGATGACAGCACTCATGGCACAAAACTCTGTGGGTTTGGGAACACAGATAAACCAAGTACCAAGTCTGTTGTCTTGAGAATGTGGTAGAAAAATTCATTTCTGATCTGTGCCACCCACAGGATTTGCTTAGGGAAAAAAGTCAGCTTCTACCAGATCACAGTTCTTCGAAACAGTGAATTAAACTTGTCCAAGCAGGGACCCTGAATTTCACAGCCCTTGATTTTTCTAAATGGCATATGCTGTTAAGAGAAAGCAAATGAGCAAGCACAAAATGCCTGACTTTGTACAGTACATTGTAGATATTTTCTAGCATATGCTATTGTTGTGACACTGTGCCTTGTTGTGCCAGACATCAACCAGGTCACAGCAGGCAAGGAAAGAAGTTTGAGAGGAGCCTGTTCTCAGAGTCCTTAGGGGCACAGTGAAACCCAAACTTTCCAAGCAGCTGGGAACGCTCCTCATCTTTGGGATAAAGAAGGCTGGAAAGCTGATTTTTTTCCTAATTTTGTCACTATAGGTGATGCTAAGTATCACGTGATGCTGGAGCTGAAAGAGCAGGGCTTATAGAAGTTCATATCACTTCAAAGGGTGACTATTTCCTTCAGGAATGAAACTGGGTTCTCCAGATGTAATTCTTACACATGAACAGCTATTGCCTTAACCTTAAATTTCCCTTCTCTGCAACAACTGCAAACTTATACAGAAATCGCCTTAATCACAAGGAATGAAGATAATTTTTTAAAAACTTTAAGTGCATTGAAGTTACACTAGATGGAAAATTAGGCTTTCTGTCATTTTCTCCCCGTTTTTCACAGCTGGAAGCTTATTTGTCTATCTTTAAAGACTGTTGTATGCTCTGATAAAGATTTCACTATCAGACATCAAATGAAACCTAATTTTCTCCTCTATTAAGTGTACTTAGTATAAATGCAGATTCAATATTTTGGTGTGTGTGTAAAATTTTAATTGCTCTAATATTTATGCAAGGTCAAACTCAAGTGGCATATGTTGAAAAACGTTATGGATTATTATGACAGCCTGTAACAACAGAGATGGAACTGGTTTAACTTTTTTTTTTAATGCCAGTGCTTCAGCTAGACAGCTAATTATTCTTCAAGTATGTCAATTTATCCTAATTCCCCACTACCACAGATGAGCGCCAATGAGGATTTGCCAAAGAACTGCTGGAGTGTTCATGCCAATTTTCATCTACAACAGCCTCACACGGACAGCAGCACCCAACAACGGTCAAGTGATTATCTGGATATAAGGAGATATTATTTCTCTGCTATTGGCATTGCTACAACAAATCAAATTTGGTTCAAATTCTAATAGCCATACTTTGTAAAATAGTTCCAAACAGGTAAGAAACAGTGTTAAGGTAAGAAATTACTAAAGGCATCTGCAGGAACCACATCTTCAAACATGCACAAGAGGCATGTGATAATATTTGGTAATTGCCTTACAGCTTGCTTATATTACTGGCCATTTATAAATTACCTTATCATTTTTCTTACATACAAAGGAGGGTTGTCACATGTTTTCCTAAACAAGAGAATAACCCCCAGCCTTTAGCTTTTCAAGAAATGAAAATTGACACTCCTAATCCTTCCTTGATGTTTTTGGAAAGTGCATTTTGTTAGGCACCTTCTGATAGAAACCCCTGTCATACACTTGAGTAATTGTCATAATCCTTATGACATCTCATAAGGATGAGATAAACAGCTCTCTTGAAAGAGTTAGTTATTTCTGAACCAGTCTCCTAAACAAATCAGTCAAATAGATTTCTAAGAGGCAAATCAAATTAAGAGAAAGAAATTCATATAAAAATCTGAGATTTTGTTTATTCTTCCTAAAATGACAGGAAAAAACCAAACACATGCAAAAAAACCCCAAACAAACAAAAAAAAACCCAAAAAACAAAACAAAATCAAACACCCCCAGCCCACAGACTCATTTATAACTAGAAAGAGCTGCATTATTAATGTTTATACAGTTTGTGTGATGCATCTGCTTGCCAGGTTGCCTGCTCACCAGAAAGATATCTAGGTGTGCTCACATTCTCATTTCTTCCCCATAAATGATTACCTTCCATTGCCTCCCCCTTTCTATAGTTTCCCACATACTGACATGAAGAATTTGAAACAAAGAACTGAGGTTTAGCTTGCTTTCTTTCACCCTTCTCTATAAGGCAAGAATAAAAGCAGGATATTTAAGCTATGAGGATTTGAAATGGGGAAGAAATCATTGCTTACATCCTAAGGTGCTAGCTGAGAAGATGAAATTGACAGCAAACACCATATGAAATGTACATGTGCCCACTCCAATAGTAGTGGAAAAAAAAAAAAAAAGATTACAACAGTTTATTTCTGTCATAACATACAAGCTGTTAGCAAATTCAGACAATTCTTCCTGCTCAGTATCTCCAAGTCCAACCGTTTTTCTCACCACCCCTAGTGCTAAACCCTGTCATCTCACACACCAAATGTGGTACCCTGCTGGTCCCTTGGCTTCTCACAGCTACACCTTCCTCTCCTTCTGGTTTGCTGACATATGAAATGCCTTGCTGTCAGAATAACTTTCCTCACTTGTTGTTGATTTTACTCCCTTTTCCAAACCCTTTCACTTCATACCCCAGTGCCTTCCACGTCAAAGGTTTTAATTTTAGCAACTGCATTGTTTTACAGATTAGGCTGCACGCACCTGAAATAGTAACTCTGCCACTGGCACCAGGAAAACACCATCCTTGTGAACACCAATAGCAACTCCTTGTAATAAACAAGGTCTGTACAGACTGTGGGGGCTGACACAGACTGCACAACAGAGAATTCTAAGGAGGTGCCACAGAGACAACTGTAGGCAAAAGGCTGCAAAAAGATAACACACGTGCAGAACAGCTCCCTGAAATAAAGAGCTGGTGTATTTGCCAGAACAGGGACTCCTCTTCTGCTAATACTGTGCATGTGATCCTTGATGCAAATATTTAAAGACAGATCGTTTGAAATCAAATTACTCATCTGGGAGGAAGAGATGTTTTCTCCAAAAGCAGACTGTGCTTGATTACAATATATTTATGAAGAACACGATAGACCCTCTCTCATTTTTACGAATTCAGCTTGCTTAGAAACAGGTATATATTTATTGGACAAAGATAAAAATAATGACTTCAAATACATGACAGTATCTTTCATCTTCTGTAATGGATGTTCTACACCCTTTGGCAAATATTGGTCACATTGGTAAAAGAAGACTGGTAGCTTAAATCCTGTTTCTCAAAGGTTAAAAGGTGGATTATCAGAAATATTTATACTCAGAATATATCTGTCCTATAAAGTAGAAAGTGATGCTAGAATTGTCAGTAAATTTGTGCTGAAAAATGTAACTCCTCCAAGAAAGGCTATAAGCTTATTGCTATTTACTGGTATTATTGATGATCCTTTAAACACACTTGTGAATTAGTCCAAAAACATGAAGGAATTATGCATGTATTTTTTAGCCACTGCAATGAGGCATGTGGGACTCAGGGAACTGTGGGAAAAGCAACAGAAATGATGAGTTTTGCTGGCATCTCATAAGGAGAGGAAAGCACTCTGCACACACAGCGGGCTGTTGGTCTGGCCTAAACAGGATGTCAAGTATCTCCCCCAAAACACATCACATTTACTTTCAGTCATGAGAAGGAGGAATTTAAGGTAAAAAGCATTATTACCCTAACACCTTTCAATGTGTCTTTGAAACACCACTGCTGATTTCTAAAGCTGAATGAAAAATACTTTTTCAACGTATAAAGAACTCTGGGACTGAAAATATATAGGCTTGTATGTAGAAAGGCTTCCTTCCCTCCTCTTTAGACTTCCAGGCCTGGATTTGGTCACTTTTTTTTGGACATTCTGGAGACAGCATTGGAAATGCCCTTTCTATTTTGTACACCTGATCACAACTCTCCTGATTGGAGTTCTCTCTACCAGCTCACTCTGAGCAGTGTGTGGGAAGTCTACACGTGATTCCCAACCAGCTGAATACAGTCCCAGCACTTTGCACGCTGCATCCTTACAGTGTAGGGGATGCTTTCCTTCCTGGGGGAGTGGAGGAGTCCAATTTTTCATTTGAGCACGAAGGAAAAAAGGAAGAAGCCAGAATACCCAATAATGTGTTGTGTGAGGCTGCAGTTTCAGACTTGGAACTCGCTCTGCTCTCTCTCACCGCCACCATCTGCTCTTGCAGCCTCCCCATCTGCCTCCCCCGCCACTGCTGAACACTCTCGTGACTTTCTGCAAGCACTCAGCATCCCTACTCTCTGCTTCTCCCACCTCTGCACTAGGCAGAGCTTTCCAAGACTCCTTCCAGTGTCTCTTGGTCTCTGTTGTTGAACTGGACTTCTCCAAAGCACCACCATCCTCCAAACTCCTTCCCCTGTCCCTGGGAACTCCAGCTGTCCTACCTCAACCACTCAGCTCCTCCTTAAGCTAGAACTTCCCATGTTCTGCAAAATCTCAACATGCCTGTCATCATTATTCAGCCTGGGTGATTTTCAAGCCTCTTGTTGAATTATTTCATAGGTTTAGAGACCTCCTGGTCCTTTGGTCTGGGTCTAATCCTCCCTTTAATTTTCAGCCTTGGGAAGGGTCACTCTCTGACCCTTATCACATGCTAGTTAGAACAGGTTTGCCTACACAACATAGACAGCAGTGTAAGACTTCGTTTTTATTTTAATTTTTCAGTTCAAATTAGGCCACAACTTTTCTTTCCAAAAACATTCCCCCCCCCCCCTCCATTTTGTAATCAAGTTGAAATACTATTTTTAAGCCAACAGGGATACTGCAAATAGCTTATTTATGCTACCACTTGAAAAAAACAAACAATCATAGAACAATTTTGGTTGGAAATGACTTTTAAGATGATCAAGTCCAACAGTGGAATAACCAATAACATTACACTACTAGTAGTGTCTTCTGTGAGCTGCAAAACTATGAATGCTGCAGCATCACAAACTTGAACAGGTCTCAGTGATATCACAAGGACAGATATTAAATTAAAATTTATGCCATATTTTAACTCTCCTCATATCAGTACATTGTTCACAAGACTTTCATTGGATAAAATACACACAGAGAAAGCTGTCACTGTCAACTATTTATCTTGAAGCCTTTTCGTTTTCTCCCCAAAATGCCTTATTTTCTTATGAATAAGCTGCTGATTTAAATTTCTGTGAATAGCTTATTTCAAGGTCTCTTTAAGTGCTATTTGTGTTACTGGCATGCACCAACTTTGATTTTACTATTAAATTACATACAGAATATCTCAGTTATGGGGTCTAAGAAGAAAGGGCACTTAGAGAAGTAACAAAGACTGGCTTCTCCTAACATAGTTCACATTGGCCACTGTGTGTTATGGGACAGAATTGTCCTGAAGACCAGAGGGCAGCTCCTGTGGAAGTGCTCCTGCATGCAAGTACCTTTGGGAAGGCAGCCTTCCACTTTTGCATCAATGCCAAAACCAAAACCTCTACAGCTCAGAGACAATGAGATGCTGTGATATTTGTTGCAAGTTTTCATTTGGGATCTAAACTGTTCTGGAAACCCAGAATAGAGACACTTGAAACTGTAAACAAGGATTGCAACTAAGGGAGTCAGAGAGGTGATGAGATACCCAATAGCAGGGACATGATTTCATTATGAGCTCAAACATCTCAGCAATTGATTTAAGGATTAATATTCATTCATAAAATTACAATGTACAGACTATTCAAAGGCTACATCCTTTCACTTCTAAATTTTTTCTCACCACCATTACCTTTTGATCCCTGGGCCTAAAACTGATCTACTAGAGCAATTTCTCTCCAAGTTTCTCACAACTGAAATTTATCTCTGTGAGGTGGGGCAGCAAGTGGCTTAGTCAGCTCTTGGATTCCATCAAGGAATCATCTCCACCACAGTAAACAGGGTACTGCAGTCAATGAGGCCTCAATCCTGCCTTAAACAAGTTGGTTTGGAAACAACAAAACCGAGCCACCACAGTAAAACAGCTTGAAACAAGTGGGGCCCTTTGCGTTTCACAGCTTGTACACTGTGGCAGCAGCAGAATTCTGAGTGACCAAGGCAGCTGGGACATGCAGCCACTGACTGCTGCTCAATGGCTCCTTGGAGCATCATTCTGATGGATGGACTCACTTTCTGTATCCTCTCCCTACACCGAGGTGATTTCTACCCAAGGAACATACCTTATTACTGAACCATACTGATAGAACGGCTGTTTTTGACAGGTTTGGCTCTAACATATTCAGGACAATACTTTCTTCCAGTAAAACGGTAACTGAACTAAAGCTTTGGAGTTATGTGTTGGCAGTAATAACTAGTGTTTTGACTGCATGGATTTAGAAGAAAAAAAAAAAGGCAAAAGAAACAATAAAACTATGAAAGAGACCTGATTTTCTATTCATGAAATTTAGATTATTTTTGTATGGATAGAATGCTTAAAGCTTCCTAGAAACCAGAGGAAGTGGTTTAAGAACTCTGAACAGCAACAAATTGTTTATTCCCTTGCAAGTCAGACTGCTGGAGAAGATGTTTAACTTACGTCATTCCCACAGTTATCCTTTGCATCAAAGAGATGATTATTTATGCAACAAGATGTAACTGGGGAAACAGTTTTTCTGAGATAATCACACCCCTGGGACACTGCATGGCTCAGGGTTCATTACTGTTGAGAGAAAAAGTGTGTTTTGTTCTGGAGTTTTTAATTCCAGACTGCAGTTTCAGCCAAGCAGCCTGTTTCAGGTGGATTCATGCCTCCCTTTAGGAAGTCCACCTCACCTGTCAATCACAGTATATCACCCAACCTAAATAAAATTCTTAACCCCTTCTTTGCCACTCTGCCAAAAGACAGTACCTTTTGAAAAGGAGTTTGTTGTTTTAATTTTAATGACAGGAGATGAGCAGAAGATACCCAAAGGGTATGCTGGTGTTAGTACAGAAGAGATTTGTCTACAGGAAGTGCAAAACCAATACTGAATTAACAATATAACAAGTTTGCATATGTAACTCAATTGTTTAATAAAATGAACACTGATAAGTACCAGTACTTAAAACCAATCACCTGAATTACAAAATGAATTATGCACATCTTCTTTGAAACAAAGCACTTTTATAACTTGAAGGTACCCCTTCAACACCCAGTGTGAAAAAGCCATTTCCAGCACACAGCCTCCTCCAAGCTGCAAGCAGAGGATGCCACTTAATTCTCAATGAAAGTGAAATGCAATGAGAAGCTCACATGGAAAACTTATTATGCCCTACTGTGTAGTCTTAGAAATAAGATGACAGAGGCCTGTTTAACTAACTCTCTTGAGAAACAACTCCTCTGACTGATGGCTTTGATAAGCTGGATCTCAAACAGTAGCATTTGCAGCCTCTTGCAATTTGAAGCATGCATCAAAATCAACAAAAAACCCAAATGTTAAGAACCTAATGCAATACTTCAGACAGAAAGAAAATGTAACTTTGTCCCCTATTTGTTGAAATAAAAAGTGAAATAAATCTTATCAGCTGTCTACATGGATGCTCTTTCTACCCAGAGGTAACAGATGAGAGTTCTCTATGGAAGTGACATCTAATGACTATGCACACACTTATCTTTCTCCCAGTGGGATAATTGTTTCTACTCCAGACTCTCCATACTTTCTCCTTTTTGTATTTTACAGACATGGCTTCCATCTGCTCCAAAAGCCAAATTTCATTTTAAGCTCACAGAGCGATTAGGAATATCACTTTTCTCCTCTTTCTGAAGAAACCATTTGAAACCACCACCTCTCTGGTCTGTCTGCTTCTGCACCATGCTTGGCCACTGGCCTAGGGCAGCATTTTGCTTTCATAAATATTCTCATGCTTTAGATATGCAGAGCTTCTTTTAGTTTTATTTTTTGAAGTTTAGCTACTCATTCAACAACTTTGTGCTTTCATTTCCCTCTTCTTCTCTTATCTGTTCCCAGCTCACCAATTTAGCTCTGGAAGAGAATTTCTTTCTTTTCTCTTTTTTTTTTCACCTGTGCCACAAGCAATTATCATCTCTCAAATACAAGATTTGAAGGCACCTTGTAACAACCACTATGATGAATTTTATTCAAAAGTAAGTTATTACAGAGGAGATATAATTTCTGAATATCTCTGGGTTAGTAAATTTTAAGCCTCTATATTCTTTTGCTACCACAATTAACATACTACTTCAAAGGCACAAAAGAACAAATCATCCATGGAGGCCAGCACTGAGCATGAGAAATTCCATGGACTCCATTCTCTTGGAGTCCATACTAAATCTAGCACCAAAGAAATTGTCTGTTCTTGAAATAATTGCCAAAGATAGAACAACAGAATGAATATCCTTAACAGCAACATGCTGTGCTCTCCATGCCTCTAGAAGCAGATTCATTTATTGCATCAATTAATGTATTTGTTCCCTTCGAAATATGTTGAGGTCTATGGGACAAGCTATGCAACTTTGCACTAGTACACTATCAAACTTCCTCCTCAGGTTATTAAAATACTTAGTATCTTTTAACCATCAGTTCTTTAAAAATATTTTTCCTGCAGCATATCAAAGCAACAGGAACAGAACTAACATCTGGTATAAATAAGGAAAAACGTTGGTCTTCTGACACAAAAAATGTCTTCTTTATGAATAGTCAAAAAAATGATTGGTCTGTAGTTTTTCCTGGAGTCAAAACAAGAATACTCAGCTTCTACTGAAGAAATACTAGCAAAATACTCAGCTTCCATATCCCAGCCCCTCAAATGGCAAGTAGCTGGACTTAACAGCCAATCCAAATGCTTTCAAATTGTCTTACACAGCTACAGTTTTTCACAATACAAGGAAATAAAAAGGCAATACAGAGGAATTGTTACAAATAAATTATTTATCAACCTATTTCCAAAGGAGTTACAGACTTCAGGATAGCTGGCCCTTCTCACTGGAAAAAAAAAAAAAAAAAAAAAAAACAAAAACAAAACATACACCATATGTCTAAAGGGAAGAAAATCTTATTGCTATTAGCATTAGACTTCAAGCTCTTCTTGAACAGGAAGAACCTATTTCATTTCATGGTTTTATAAAGTAGGTCACAGAGGGGTCCAGTGCAGAAATATTGCCTCTGTTTCTCTTTCCAATGATAGTCATGCATACATTGTGTCTCTTTTTACTGAGTGTTAAAACCAAGTTGTTTACAATTAAGATAATACTGGCACTTTGTAAGAAGATAAAAAAAAACGTGAAAAAAACCAAAAACCATCAATATTTGATTTGGAGAATGCTTCCAAATAGAAATAAAATCAGGAGAATAAACATTGAGTGCATCTCTCTAGGCCTTTGAATGAGCAATATAAAAACATGTCTGGTTTAGCAGCCTGTACTGCTTGCTGTCATCTGACTTTAAACATATTCTCCCTCTTGCCCTACTGAGCAATCAATAAATTCATTTTCTTCATCAGTGGTTGGTTTTCTCTTTTTCCCAGCTGTCATAACACAAGAACTCCTCTAAGCAGGACTACTTTGTTATTAGATTTCACCCAACTGAGCCACATAATGCTTCTTCACAGAATGGCAATCAAGGAAATTCTCTTTATATATAGATAATTTCAAACAGATAAAGTTGACAGAAATCAGTACTTGTGCTTCTAATTTTTTTTTCTCATCTTAAAAAGAAATAGTAGGTACTAAGTTCATCTATTACTTCAGGGTTTCTAAAATTTAATCTATCTGATGATATAATAGTTAGCAGTTAGTCTCCAAAGCAAAGTATAACAAAAGATTCTGGTGATTGATAACACTTTTAAAGGAAAGAGCTTAAATCTGCAGAAACCAAGGCAAGGAAACAGAGGGTGTACTTCACAGTTCCTGTCAAATGCACACGTGAGTTACCTCAGATGGTCACTACTTACAGCATGGGCAGATTTGATTATAAAGAAAGGAAGGAAGGAAGACCCAAGAACTTTCTCCTTTCAAACAGCAGGAATGCAGTCTCACCAGATTTTTGAGGCTAACCAAAGAACGGCACAGATCCCCTGGTACTGGCATGAAAGTAAAAAATGTCCTGTTGTAAAGCAGGAGAAAGTGCAACACTGAGCTGCATATGTTAACATTGTGGTCACCAAGGTAGCTGGGTCCATGACAGGCTTAAAAATATGTAAATTACCTCCAAATGAAAATAGAAACATAAAAAGATATATTCACATTTCTACCTTCCAGAAGGAAAAATCTTTGGATCTGACTCCTAATTCTTGGGGCAAAATTAATTGTGGCACACGAAAATCTCTTTTTCTGGGTCAGCAAACCTACTTCTAGCATTATGAAATTCTTAACCTGAGTTGGGTTTTTCTATTTTTTTGAATGATGCTTTTGATACGTTAGTAATAAAAAGAAACCCACTGCAACTCATTTCCAAGGGAAAGTCAGAGACTCGAGCAAATACTCTTCTGGGATTTGTGGTTTTAATTAGGCTTATAAGTTCTGCAATTTAAATTCTCAGTTACTTCCTTTTTGAGGAATGTTTATAATATAGAAACACAGATATTAGACACAGATATGCTTGAAAGAGATGCCATATAGAAGCCCTGCTGATTCTGTAAGTTATAGGCTGCCACAGACACACTATGGCCAAGCCCTGAAATGTTCACTTCTTGTCTCTGTGCAGGAAAATTCTTTCTGAAATAAATAAGAAATTATTTCTATGTGTTTACTAGAAAATACCACCTGTTCATATTTGACATTGCTTCCTGCTTTCATAATCAGAGGAATAAACAAATAACTTTAAATTAATCTTTTCCTGTACAACTCTTAGCTAATAAATTGAAGTTACTCACTGGTTCTGGTGATGGCTGCAGGAATAAACAGACTTTATAACATTTCAACAGCATATTTAAGTAATTAGCTGCAATGAATCCATTCAATAATACTATAAAAATATAAGATCTAAGTAGTAGAAATGTGTCATATTAAAGGGCTGTTTTTAGTGAACAGGTATTTAACAGAAGAGAACATATTGATTTGATATGCGTCTCAAGTTACAGCAGATAACACGAACAATTTGTTTAATTGCTAAATTAACTGTAAAGCCTGCAGTGTGTGGGACAACTGCCTCATCATCTGGGAGTCATTGCTGTGTCTCATTTGCCTGCAGACTGACAGGACTCTACCTGTTTGTTTTACAGCACAGCAAGCGAGTCCCACATCCAAGAAAAGACACTGAAGGAAGAGCTTCTCTGTTACTGAAAATATCTCCAGTTTTATTAAGGCTGATAGAAAAGAAAAGCACAAAAATAAAAAATACTACAATAGGGTGGTTTATTTGAAAACAGACTGGGCATTCAAACAAGAATAATACAATGAAAGGAGTGCAGGGGTTTTTTTTCTTAGTTGAAAGCAGCAAGGATCTGCATCTGATCTAGCACCACATGTCAATAAAAAATTGAATGAATGGAAGATATTTTGAGCATTAGAAACAACAAAACTGTCTTTGAAACTATCAGCTTTATACAGGGCAGAATGTCATCCTCCAATATGCCATTGATGGCTGGAGGAAATAAATATAACTGTTAGAATTTAAATGAAAAACTCCTGAAAATGGAGCTAAATATGTTCTGCTACTCAGTGCGGGAAAAAAAAAAAAAGTGCAGAAGATTTGGGCGGAATGAGTTATGTAGTATACTAAAAAAATAACAAAAATGGACAGTTAAAGGTGTGCAGAACCTGAGTGTATCACCAACATAGAGAATTAAGTGAAACTGAGAGTCTCAAACTTCAGGGTCACTCCAATCATCCCTTCAGTGGGCTTTAGATTCAACATTTCTGTATCTATATTCTATATAGATACATGTATCTATACACAGAGAACTGCATGTGGTTCATTTTCTCTAGACTGCTGTGTCTGAGCAATGCTTTTCATTTTATTTCATAATCTATGATATAGTTCATAACTTTAATAACTATCCTTCCTTAATCAGTGGATATAGCTGTCAAATTACTGTTGAAAAAGGGCTAGGAGAAAAGAATAAAGTAATTTATATCCTTAGGTGTGGCTCATTTATATCCTCAGGAATTGCTGGGCATTCTGTGGGTAGACTTTGTAACTTTCTGTTTGGTTTTATTCTTGTTAGCCACAGTATAGTAAAAGTTTCTGGCAAGGCACAAAGAGCAGGATGCAGTCATTTTCTTTCTGCTAAAGACTGCTTTGCTCAAGTAGCAAGAAGAAGCAGGGTATAAAAAAAATAATCTGTAGATTGTGAAAATGATTGATGACAATTGTGCTGAGCACAGAAACACCTTTATTCAGCAGGGTGCCACACTCAGAAATCCCCTTGCTGTTGAATAACAGCTCATGGCTGCTACAAGAAAGCCTCTCCCTGCTGGGAAATTTTGAAGCCAGGCAGAAAAGTTCTGTGTCTCTCTACAGAGAAAATTTATATCTGAAATGACAGCTATGACTACACCTTTGAGACAGCTTTCAGGGAAGGAAATAGAGTGCACCTGGGTGTCAGTGCATGAAATAGCATGAGAAATGGAAAGTTATTAATACAAGGTCCTAAATACTTTAATGGGAAGAAAAAAATTACCATCCGTGGATGCTTGTTTCACTTTATTAAAAGCTTTATTGCTTCAAGGATGGAGGAAAACTGCCATTACTGCGTGTTTCAGAGGTGGTTCTCATTGTTCAGCAAGCCCATAGCCAAACAGAAAGGAAACTGCCTGCTGTTTAGTTAGATAGTTGGCATTTTCATCTTCCTCTAAATCTACAAATAAGTCCAGGGTAGGAACTACAGGAGCAGCTCCTTGCCTGCAGCACGGCCTTTTGATCATGTTTCATTCTAAAAAGACATTTCCTACATGAGGTTTTAACTGACATGACAATAATTTTGGCTAAACTATATGTGAAAAACGTTAATTCAACAAGGAACTCTCATTTTAGCCCATCTCAGAACTTCCATAGAGAGGAAAAAGAGCACAGAGGTGGAGAAAAAGACCTTTATAAATGTGTGTGGATAATAAAATCCATGGCTAGCTTAAAGGAAAAGATGTGAGTAAAGGAAGACAGAGATGCTAAACTGGATCATATGGAACACTTCAAAAGGCACATTCTGAGGAATGTGTTCTGCCACATAAGTTGGAGAATGCACTAAATTCATCAAACAGCTATAAAAATCTTCAGTGAATTATAAAAATCTACCAGATGGAAAAAGGCTAAACAAGAAAGGTCTGAGCTGCTCAAGAGCATAAAGACTTCAAAGGAAGGGATGGCAGAATTTGAGTTAAAATTTTAAAATAAAACACCTTCTGAAGACAAGAAGATGGACTTTCATTCAGAATCAGACAAAAAAAATAAAGGAAAGGCATTACCATGCTCGTAACTTCAGAGACAAAACTAAAATAAACCACCATTTAGGCAGACATGAAGGAAGGAAATTATTCTCCCTGCCAGATGGCCAATAAAAGGTCTGTGTCTCTTCACATCCTAGAGATGAGATAAAATGTGTGTAGGCCTTGCAACACCTATCATGAGCAAAGTCAGACAGCACAGAGCCTACTGCTTTGCAATGACTCAGAATGCCGTGGAGCAGCCCTGAACAGAAGTGGGTTTTTTAGCAAATCTCCTTGAGCCAGTCTAAATTCTCCTGGCAAAGAGCAGAGGGGTGAGGACAGCCTCGTGTGAGCCCAGCTCTGGACGCAGCCCTCGCACTTGGGTTTGCTGCTCATTAATGACATTTTCCACTGAGGGATTCTCTACGAGTGTACCACCAACAAGACTTTCACTCCTATTTTTGGGGTGATGAAATCTTCTCTGGAGTCCTGCTGAAGCAGTGCTGGGGCTCTGTGAGGTGTTTGCTCCAGCCTGGCCATTTATTGAGCACATCCACGGAAAGCAGCACGGCAAAAGCTGAGTCCCAGAACCGCCGGCTCCACCGCGCTTTGCTTTTGAGGGGCAACGACAGCCACTGAAAAGCAGTGGGGGATGGATGGGGCTCAAAAGGAAACTTGAGCATTTCCCTTTGTGCATCTCTCAGGATCAGGAGCTTCCCTACTTTGCAGCAGCATGAAGCGGCTTTTTCCCAAATGCACATCAGATAAAAGTATAAAGGTCACTCTTTGATGCGACTTCACAACAGCAACAGAAAAGAGGATAACACTGAGGGCACATAGCTTCCTTCTGGTTATTTCCAACAGCAGACCTGTACTTAGCAAAAGCAGCCTGTTTTCCTTAATCATAGGAGCACCCATATTTTTCTCTTAACTACATACTTTGCATAAAAAAAGAAACCTGTAAGAACCATGTGGATTTCAAACCACACAACACAGAGAAAGTACAAAATAACATAAAGGTATGCATCCAGTGCTTGAAAATTTTTGTCTGAAAAGAAAATCCTGTACAGTGCTCTACATGAGAAATATGGATTAATTAGGTTGTTTACATTCAAACAACAGCCTATTTTGAATTCAGTATATTAGGATTTTCAAATGTTACAGGCAATACCAAAGTGGTTATTCACCTATATTTGTCACGTAAGGTATTTTATATTGTAAACACTTTGAGATTGGAGCTTATGGATGGAAAATAGCTCTTAAGTCACTGCTTAGTAGATAACAGTAATAATTTCCACTCATAATGACAGTGATGTTAAATGTCTGCACCCTTTTGCAATCCCTTTCACAATTTCATTATCAATCTCTTGTCCCTTACGGCTGCTGAATGCAGCAGCTCTTACAGCCTGATACACAGGCCTGTGAAGTCCTTCCAAGAGGGACAATCCAGTCTCTGCCTTACTCTGTGGTTTGGTTGCCTGTCTGCAGCCCTGAGCGCCCTGCAGGGTCATTCTTCTGCTCCACTTACTGGGGAAAGCTTGGCAGGACAGGTAGGTCTTGCACACCAACCTGATTGTGGCTGGGCTTTTACTTTTTTTTTTTTTCATCTTCCTTGGGAGGGAGGATCCTTGAACATTAATGGTATCAGCAGATGGCTCTACCAGAGGTATTTTTTGACACACAATTTCCTCCATGTCTGGTAGCTCCATTAAGAACTGAAAAGCAATTTTTAATGTATATTTTGTCTGCCATTAAGCACCAGTTCTTTCACAAGTTACATACTCCAAGTCATCTGACATCTCACAGAACTCCTAAACATGAATGAGGATATAATTTGGCCTCTTCTTTTTAATACAGTATATCTGTAACTACAGAAAGCTCAGCTTTCAGACTGCAAGCCTCAACATCACAATGTGAACTAAATTTATGTGCAGGCCAGTATGCACCAGTCAGAACGAAATCACTGCATCACATTACGCTAGTGAAAATGCAATGCCTAAGCAGAAATATATTTCAGTTTTATGTATTTAGCAAAAAATGAAACTCTAAACCCAATTATTTTCTTACAGGTTTACTACAGAGTCCATTCTTTGAAGAATCAAGAGCAGAATCTTGAAGAAATGACAGGTACATTAGGTCAAGGTAAATAAATTGTTTGAATTAAAGTGAAAAGAACTGAGAGAAGCTTCAAGGCAAACAAGTTTGCTTTAGAAACAATTTCTACAAGCTTAGAGATGGATTGGAACTATTAAAACCAACACAAAATTTTAAAGAGACAAAAGTAAAAACAATGAGTTTTCTTTGATTATCTTAAAACCAGAATCATAAATTATGCCCTAGTCCTCAGCCACAGAAACCAACACCAGAATTCTCAAGAAATTGAGGACAATTCTTTAGTTTGAATAATTCACTGAAAATCAATTAAAAAGAATGAAAAGGGTAGGTACTTAGAAACTCACAGGAAAAGTAATTTATGCAGTGCTACTGAATATTTCCATCTCTCTTCTTACATACAATAGGAGTTTATTGATGGCTTTTTATAGTGTCAAATTCCAGTACTTACAAATTTACTTTCTTCTATTTTAAGTTTAAGCCTATTAAGATCTTGAGTCTTTCATCCAGTTTTTCCACAAGATTTTGGTGTCTTTCAAATGCAAATCTGATTCAAATTAATCACAAGTCAGCATCATTTATTTTGTCAATTGATACCCACTACTCAATGTATTGCTGAAGAGAAAGGAACAGCTGCAGGGATTAGAATCAAGACACTATCAACCCCTCAATTGTTGTCAAGTTAGGATTGTGCATGCATTTTTTCTTATAGATCTTTTTCGTCTGGTTTTGGGGGTATTATTTTTTTTCCATTTAGATATTTAAGGAGTTACATTATACATTAACCATGGCTAAATACTGTCAGCCATCTTGTGTTGCATGCTAGAGAAAATATCAGAAATCTTGTCTCAATGCTCCCATATTTTCTAATGCACAATCCACGCGTCAGGATGTTTGACAGTGCACAAACCTGGCAACACTTTGTTGGTGCCAACACAAACATTGTGGCACCTGATGTTAAGAAGTTCTCCTTGACTTTCATCTTACCTAGCACCAGTAACATAGGAAGTTCAGGGTACACATTACTTCATAATGCTGTGATATTTCCAATTTCCCTTAAAAAGACTAGTTTGGTACAACTACAAATTTGCTAAATAAATAGCTGAGTGGAATTAGAGGAAAAAATGTTTGATGCAGTTTCAACACATAGAAGCAAAGGAAAACCTCAAACACAACATTTCTGCAGCCTTATTCAAAGTGTTTCCAAAGATCTCTGTAGGCTCACTGAAAAAAAAAATAAATAAATTAAAGGTTTGGCTGCTTGCTCTAGGCTCTCACCCAGCCACCCTCCTGAGAAATCCCACCTCCTCTCTCTGATTCCTTTCCAGGGAGGAGAGATGGCTTGGTCTCAGGAAGACAAGTTCAACTTCTTCCTTGTTTTTTGTTTTCACAGGCATCAGCTAAGGCTCCCAAATGAACAATAGCCTTCACTTACACTTATTTCACTTTTCTTTCCCTCCCTTCCAACACAGTTCTCACCGCTCTATACAAATGGCAGTAAAAGACACCTCTGTCTGCAGCCTGAGCAGCCAGACTTGTAAGCAAACAGATAATCAGAACCTGAAGTGGACTCCCACTCTAATGAAAATTCAAGATACTGAACGTGGATGGAAATGCTCCAGCTTGGCTGAAAGAGCAGAGCCCCTGAGCTTCCCAGGACTTTCATGGAACACCAAACTCAGGCAGGAACCGGTGGGGAAGCAACTGAGCACAGACATATGAAGCAGCCAGTGTGTCAGATCAGACATTTTCCTTGCTGAAAAATAAAACAGGGAGAGTGCTACAAGCTGGGATCTTGCAAGACAGATTAATCATTCTGTCTGGAACAACTGTTAGCACCATTCCCGAGCAGAAGCTTTCCATGAAGCAGCCCAGCAGGGAGGAAAGCACGGACCCTGATGGCAGTGAGCTGCAGAGGAACACCAAAGTGTGTCCTTGCAATTACAGGTTGGCAACAGAGGGGCTGCTGAATGTGAAAACATCACCAGAACAGGTACACTAAATGGAGCTGGCCCACGGAAGAAATCTGCTTGTTATTCAGCTCCATTATCACTCACAGAGTAATAAGTAAAATCAAATTCCATTCCGATTCATTTGGCACTCGTTCCTGTCTGGGTTTGAATAGCTAAAGTGGTCTCTACACTGCTCTGTTATCTCCATCACTGCAATTTCAGACTGTTTAAACATGCCCTGAACTTTTGGTGCTATGAAGTTGTCTGCCTTAAGACAAATTGCTAAAAGCCCTGGGCAGCTGGCAACCACTAGAAAGGCTTCAGAATGCCCAAGATATTATAAAATCACCATGGCCTCTCTTTGGAAATGTAGGCCTGCTTGGTAGTGTATGTAATCTCTATACCTCACCTGAATGACGCCCTGTTAGAAAGGATTATAATTTTAATCAATAGAAAGGATACATACAGATGTAAATGGCTGGTCACCAAGTTGTGATCTGAATAAGTAGGTATTAAAAACTTTTACTGTATATAAATTGTTTTTGATTTCTTTTTACTATATTACCACAGATTTATAACGTACTGAATACTCTGTTTTTTGAGGTATAAATCAGTATGTCTACAGTGAAAGATATAAATAGGTGAGTATGGTGAATTCCACATCAACATATAACCAAATAGATAGGGACTAGCAGAAGTTCAATAAAGTCATTTTAAACCTTCCGCATAAGTTCAATGATTTTATTTTATAGACATTTAGTATATGACATTTAACTTTCAGCCTTTAATAAAATGGGTGAAAAATGATTTAAGAAATTACATGGGGAAAATGTAGTTAAATATGTGAGGAAAATTATAATTGGTTAAAGATGACTGCAGTGCCCACAAGAGTTGACTGCAATAAATTGCTGGTGAGGCTGGAGCTGTGAGTAAGGCAAAGGCTGCCCCTGACCAAATGGGAGCTGCTCACGTCATTTATCTGCTTGTCTGCAGGAGAGCTCCAGCCTGGCATCACAGGATGGAGCAGTACAAAGCCCAGTGCCACAGCAATGTGCTAAAGCCTCAGAGGGTGACCCCTCCTGAAAATCCATACACATCAGTAAACTGCAGCTCTTCAGGGAAATGAAGAACCAGACAGCAGCTCTGTTATCCCTGGCCCTACCACACACCCAGAGACTCAACCAGCTGTGGGCTTGAGACATCTTACCTTTATGAACAGCAGTCAATATGGATTTAAAGCTGAACTTCTGAATTCAACTAAATATAGTGGAAACATTGACAGTAAATACAGTCTTTATTTCTAAAGAAGAGCATCAGAGCTGGCCTCTCTCTGGCCTTCTGTTCTTGCCCTCTTCTAACTGCTGCATCCTAAATCCTGGTATTAGGACCCTTAAATTACCTCAGGATGAAGACTCCTAATCCCAGACCTTATGTACTATAGATGCAGTTTTTCCACTTGTGGGATTGTTGGAAATGCAGGTTTCTGCAGAAAATATGTCACCCAATGAAACAAGGTGGAGAAGAAAACTAAACTTTGAAGAATGCTTTTCAAAATCAAAGCTTCATAAAAATGTTGTATTGTACATGAATTAATCACCATCCTTTCACTTTTCTCCCTTCCCAAGTACAAAGCCATCCTTCCATAAACTGTCTCCTGCTCACACTGATCACAGGAGAATGTCAACAAGCCTGCAGGCTTCTGCCTCTGGAAACAAAGATTCCTCTCTACTGAAAACTTCTTGCGTTCATCCATCCATAAAAAGTCACTCACAACACACACTTTTCAGTTTAAAGCACAATGTTCCAGATAGTGTAATGCTCCATAAAACAACATGACAAGCACAACCTTACAAATGAGACCCTCCAGCTCCTGAGAAGTGGCCTGAACAGCTTCAGAGAAACCAACAGTGTGTTTGCACAACACAGAATTCTTTCTGGCTTAATTTGTGTTACAGCATCCTGAAGAGAAAGCCTGATCATTGCTCATGACCACTCAGCACCTGTCATTTACATGACTATCAACTTCAAGCAGTAAAAAAACGAACAACAAAGGAGATTTTTTTACAAATACATTAAGAAGTATTACATTTTTAATTGCCATTACCCTGTTTAAGTTCTTAAACATTAAAGCAGAAGGATATCAACACTTTTATCAACACGCAGACACTTGTGATGCATATGCAAACAACTGCAAAAAAAACCAGTCCTAAGCAAAATTTGAACAATATAGTAACTGAAAGACAGCTTGTTGCATCTCATTTTTTTGAAGGTGGGGAAGCACAGTGAGGAAGCAAGGTGATATTTTAGATTAGAAGCACTTTTTTTGCAAAAACCTTGATTTTAAACCTGCACAGTACCTGACATTGCTGGGAACTTGAAGTTCAATAAAGGAAAATGCATGCACATGGGAACATTTTCTTAATTGGACTCTTGAGCTGAAAACTCGGATGTATTTCTAGTAGATGAAATGCTTCATATTAAATGTCAAGATGTATTGAAGAAGTGACACTTAAAATGAACTGAAGAAAGAAATAAAACGGAAGAAATTTAAGACAGTGTTTATTAGCTGAAGATATTCTATGCATAGAGCAACTCACATTTTAAAACTAATTTCTGTCTATCTGGGATAATGATTGCGTGCCAGGAGTCAGGAATACAATGCAAAACCAATATCAGAGGGAAGAAAGAAACTTCTATGGAAATAATTTGAAAACACATAACACAGCTCAGAGAAAGACTACTGCCTTCAGCAGGTCTAATTAACACCAATTGTGCTCCATTTCTGGTCTATAAATACACCCTAGGGAATTTTTTTTTTTTTAATAGATCTCTAGAGCCTTATTCAAGTTGCAGTCACTGTCTGCTCCAAGCACACAACCTGCAAAGCCACAGCTGCCTTTCTCCTCCTGCCCTGTGCTCCCAGCTCTCAGCCTGCCACCACTGCAGGACCTTTGGGTCCAGCTTAGAGCCCCTCAGCCCCCAGCCTTTCCTCTTGGTTCCCCTCCATTCTTCCATACCACTTGATGGCTCCTGGCTCCTCTCACCCTTTGCTCTGCACTTTCAGTCTTGCTAAGAGCCTTCATTTTCTACAGTGACCCTGGAAGGTCAGGTATTCTGACCTCACTTTTACATCCCTTTTAAAAATTTCTTCCAAAATTTCCATCTATTCAGGGTACCATTACTCTTTTGCTCCAAATCTCTTTCACTCTTCAATTATTTCCTATTGCTCATCACCCATTTCAATTCAGCTTCACCAGCTTTCTCTTTTCACCCTGTCAGACACTTTTCACATCCATCTTTCCCAACCTTCCCTGCCTCTGTAAAATGATAGAGTTTGTCCTATCACCTCTGACAAGCTGTCCCCTCAGTCATTGACATCATGGCACCGTCACAGCCTGATATCCAATTCTCCTCCTGCTCTCACAAAGCAGTCGTGAGAAAGGGCTCAGATTTTGCTGCCTTCCTGTGCCTCACATTGATTCTCCTCTTTCTCATCTTTGCCCTTTATCTTTTGGAACACCCCAGATTGATCCTTCTGCTGTCAGCCCTCGTTACCACCACGGCTGCCTCTTACCTGCTACCACACACATGCTCTGCTGTTCAGACTCTTACTAACATTTCACCTGAAAAGCTAGCAATCTTCTCAACCTGCCTTTCTTGATCTGTGAACTCCCTGGGGAATCCAGAATGGCCTTTTAAAGCCTTACCAATGCTAATTTAAAAAAAAAAAACCTCAAATTTATAATTTGCTCGCATAGCCTAAATTTCTTTGTCTTTAATGCTCTTATATCTGGTCATCGAAACTGATGCAGCTAAAGAGGTATAGGTTGTTTTTGCCAGTTCCTTATTTATCTTTTTTCCTTCCAATTTTTAATATCTTTAGCATCTGAGGAGTGAAATTTGTCTTTTTTCTTCTTTTCAATTAAGCAGTGCTCAGGAAAGTCAAGGAAAGTCAAAACTAGAACTCCTACTATTACTTAACAAAATACTTCAACATTACTACAGATTTACACTCCTATTGCTGGAAATGACAAAGTGCAGAAAAAAGAGTAAGGATAAAGAAAACAAGGAAATACAAGCCAAGCTGCAGGCTGCACCAAGATCAGGGGTGGCTTTGGAGATCCAGAACCTGAAATTCCCCTGCCTGCACTGACAGTCTTGCAGCCTTTTTCTCAAGGTTGCAAAGTGCCTTTATGATTTTACCTATCACTGGGCTCTGGGGACAGCACATCCAAAATTTCCCTCTGCCATTTTCTTTCTGCATTCCAGTACATCACACTTTAAAGAAGGTTGAAACAGGCTCAATGGTAGTTCAGGCTCACCTGAACATCCAAACAGAGCAATTACTTTTATATAGGAAAATGAAGCCACAAATTATGATGATTTATTTTAGAAGTGTCCATTCCAAGCAGAGGGAAGTAATACCACTGGTATGTGGGGGTTAGCAACATGCAGATAAATGCTCCATGAGCATCTTGGGCATTATTTATGCCTAACATAGATGTATATTAATTATATATTCTGCTTGAAGGAAGCCAACTATCAGATTTTGAAGTGAGGATTTATACCACGCCCTTACACACAAAGATTCAAAAGAAAAAAATAAATTAAAAAAACTAAATTATCTCTCCTGTTCATATTAATTCTCCAGCTCCATGCTGGAAGAACAACTGGAAATCTGGATGCTCACAGGAACTCTTTGCAAGATTCATTACTGGACCTAGCACAAGAAGATACCTACAACAGGATTTTCAGGCTCTGTGTTTTATCTTCAAGATCGTTTGTATACAGGAAGACACAAAAACTTCCTGTAAATGCCAGTTGTGACATACCATATACATAATTGTAACAAGAACAGTAAATCTGCTTGACTTTGACGTCACCAAGTCACTTCTAGGTCAGTTTTGCTGTAAATTTGTGATTTCAAAAGGAATCTGATCTCAACAAGAACGTTTACTCTCTTGCAAAATTCTCCCTTGACTACAAACTTTAAAAAAAAAAGGTTAAGGAATTTGCAAAATACAAAGGGAACAATTCTGGGTTTGTAAAACCAAGAGGCTGACACTGACAAGAAAATAGGAGAGCTCTTGTTTCTCAGGACACAGGTATCGAAGTCAATCTGAAAATTAAAGAATTACCTCTCAAATACTAATCAGCCAGGATCATGTGGCACCTTAGTGAAATGATTTAATTTTGTGTTTGACAGCTTTATATCAGTGCCAGAGCCAGAGCATACCGGGACCACAAAACAGCTCTTGGGAGCATTCCCCTCAGCTGGCTGCTGCAAAGCTGCCTGCACAGCCACATGGAATCCAGCCCATCCACAGGCAAGACCTGGGGTGGGATACAGCTCTGAACCTGGCTGGGGTGGCAATCCAACTTTGCTGTCCAAGGAACTCATCTATTTCTCTGACTTTGTATAAATATCCTGGTTTAAAACCCTTTTTTTTTTTTTTTCTTTTAAAGCCAATATAGTTTATAGTTTTTTCCAAGAATTTTTTCCAATCTGCAATAAATTCTGGCCTTTGTTTTTTGTTCTAAACTTAACAATGTTTAAATCAGAAATAATTAAAAATCTAATACATGAAGTTACAATTTTAATTGTAATAATATTTCATTTCTAAGCATATTATTTCCCAAAAGTCACTCATGTAAGTATAAAATGTGCTCATATGCCATAATCTTAAAAAAAAATAATTTAAAATGCACTTTCGGTGGAAAGTTAAGCATAATCAGTCTATATCTATGGCAAGCCACTGTGCTTTGCCCAAAACGCTGTGTGTCCTATGAAGAGACGTGTGATGCAAGGAGGAATTTTTTTCCAGCTCCATCACTGCTTTGTGGCAGCCATGCTTATGCCATCTGTACATGCAGGTAGCATGGGAGCTGTCATTATAATTGCCTTTCTCAGAGAGAGCCACAATGATTATTTGCATTTTCACTTGCAAGACAGTACAGGTCTGCCTTTGGAGAGCGCACAGGAGGAGAGTCTGCTCCTGCCTGGCAGAGGGAGAGCAGAGGTGAGGACAGATGTGTCTCTGTGCCACTCTGTGGCTGCCACCCGAACCAGCCGGGGGACCAGCAAGCCCCCCCGAGCTTTGCTGCCTGGCTGAGATTCAGAGGTGGGAGATAAATGCTGCCTTCAGCCAACAAAACACTGGCAATTTCAGAGGCTGAGGATTCCTCCTGTACCATTGGCATCACAGGGATTTCTGAACTTTGATGCGGAGACCTTGTCTGGCTGTTTCTTCAAAAGCAAAAGGCTCACAGTCCTTTTCCTCTTCCCTTGCACATGGCTCAGAGCCTTTTGTGAGAGAAAAACCTAATTAGCTCCTTCTGCAACACTTTGTAATTGAGATCTTTTCTGAGATGATCCTTGAGACTGCCCAATCATATTTCATTCCTATTTATCAGTAACATGTTTGCTAATGCATTACATGGCACCATTAGCATCTATATACTCTGAGATTAGTCAGTGTTTCCATTAGGGAATTATAACTCATCTTTACAATTTGATTCCAGACAGAATTGTAGCTTTCAGCATCAGAGCCCAGAGTGATTTAAATAATGGAATTGGGCTATAAAATCTGTTTAGTTTCCAGTGTATATTTTATATTTGAAAAGAAATGCAAAAATATTGAAAGCCTTAAAATTGGGCTGTTGCAAAGCACATTTAGGATGCAGTTTTACTGATATCAAAGATTGCTGCTTTTGTGCATTTATCTTTTTTTTTTTTAAATAATGGTATTCTTATGTTGAGCATTCTACAAATACTTCTCTCAAAATGAAATTTCAGAAGAATACTTACAATATGGGCTTGCACATCCATTTATCACTATACAGATATAATGCCATTAAATGGGTGGTTGATAAAGGAATATTTTGAACATTTAATGGCTGTGAAATTCTGAAGAATGTATCGGGAGCTCTGATATTTTTCAGTCAACAGAACCAAACCAGCACATTATATCAAAGACAGCATTTTACATTCAGGAAACAGCTTTTTACAGAAGAAAGATGGGAGTGCCAGGAAACTCATTTGATAAATGAACAGCAATCTTTGACCTAGGTTTTCCAAATTGTATGCTTAAATACAGGTTTTAAATGCCCAGATATAGCTCATTCTTTCTACATGTGATGGGAAAGACATGACACTTGGAGTGCCAGGGAGAATCTGGGATGTTTCTGCTGCTCTTTTCAGGAAATATTGGTATCCACAGATAAACTCTCCTTTGATTTATAATTAACTCTGATTCTATGACCTACTTAAAGCAATGTACATAACACACCTCTTTCCACTTGGGGTTATTCTTTTATTCTGGCTTCAATCAAGTTTTCTAAAATTACTGGTTTATTACATCACTGACCTCAGCAAATTTCATATATCTATCACAGAATCACAGAGACTGGAAGGGCCTGCAGAAGCCATTTAGTCCAACCTCGTGTTCCAAGCAGGGCCCCTTCGATGAGCTTGCTCTGGGATGCATCCAGGCAACTGAACCCTAAGAGATCAACTCACCACCACCACCTCTGTGAAAAGTGCCTTCCAGTACCAGGGCCCCTTCATACTGACAATATTTTTTTTAAAATATAATCAGAATTTCCTGTCTCCATTGCATTTTTTCTCTATCTTCTGGGGAGGGCCTATCTCTCTCTAGTGACTGTGCCCTGTTAGGGGGTTGAAAACAGAAGTGTGTCTTCCCTTATATTCTTAAAGCTGACCAAGGCTCTCCTCAAGCATGGCATTTTTCAGATCCCTGACTGCACTGATAACCCTCAGCTGGACTCACTCACTTACAGCAAAGCCCTGCTTGTACTGGGCAGTCCATAACTGGACACAGGCCAATGGGAGTCCTAGTGGGAGTCATGGGCCATACGTAAAAAAATGCTACAGCGAATTCACTTTTCTTTTTACAGATTAACTGTATTATATATATAATGTAGTATTTTAAATTTATGCTTATAGTTACAATATTTATAGTAAGTATTTTTTTTTAAATAGAGCTTGAATTATGATTTGCTAAATGCAACACATTGATTAAAACAGTTAAATATTTGCTATACACCCCTAGGAACACTGGCAAGCAAAATGATTGGAGTATCTTCCAAGGGGAAGTAAGGGTGGCAGGCATTCTTACAACCAAACAATTCTAATTTAGCATTAAAAACTCTTATGTTTAACTTTAGAAAGCAGCACTAAAGAAAAAATGTCCACTGAACTAGTGAAGAGAAGAAAAAATAACTAAATAGACAAAAAAAAAAGTTGCTAACGTTACAGTTTAGAAAGTCACAACATTTAATTTGTTTAGATTTCCAAAAATTTGTTACTCATTTGCCTTACAGAGCTAATCCTGTTATAAAATTTATGATGTTTTATGAGGACGGTCAGCTTGCAGGAGTCACACACAAGCAACAAAACTGCAGAGACAGAAATTATTACCAAAGTACCACGACAATTATCACCATCTGAACACAAAGATGACAATCACATTATGCTGCAGGGATTATTCCTCAGCACAGGATGGGAAAGTCCCCAAGACTATTATGACAAAGCAAAGGATGAGATGCAAACATGAAAAGATGTGTAATTTCCATTTGACAAAAGTAGGAGACAGGATGCCAAGCACTGAAATAAATTGCCTAAGGCAGCACGTGAAGATACACATGCTGAAACCAAATCTTCTGAAGCCCAGACTTACATTTTACGGTCATTGAAGAGCTCTGGTTTCAGTTTCTGTGCATTAATGCACCCTCTGAATGCCACGATTCTTCCTCCTCTTAATCAAATGAGAACTTGGACTGACTTCACAGGGTAAGGGCTGTGCTTGTGAACTGCCAGCTCTCTCCTGCACCCACAGAACGTGACCAGCGCCAGTGGTGAGGGGCCTTAGGAGAAGCTGGGGCATGTGGCAAGGCTGCACCAGGTGAAGAAGGACATGGCACAGCATTCCTGGGTCTGGGAATGTGGAAAGGCTCCCTCCTGGGGCTGCATCAACAGGGAGACAGAGCCACCCACCTCTGAACAAAGAGCTCCTCAGCCTCACCTGAGCCCTGTTCCCCACTGCTGTGCTCACTGTCTGTCCCTCTTCCTCAGCCACTCATCCAACACCCTGGTGACACCACAAAACCAAATGATTTATCCCCTCTCCCAACCTTCTACCAACTGACTGCCCACTCAACCCACTCCCTTCTCCAGAAGTGTCAAGAATTTGGTTTTGTTCTCTTCAAATATCTTTCTAAATCTCTCTAGACCTGCTGTTAACTATGCAATATATGTACATTTATATTAACATACACACATGAAGCCTACAGTGTATATAACAAGCAATACATTGGGTACAGGTAGGAAAAAAAGGTTATGGAAATATTAATTCTAGTCTGTGGTATTAAAAATGCCCTTCAGATATTCTACTATGGCATAGCATTGTCAAACAAAAAACTCACAGATCTTCCTTTCAGCGTGTTCCAAAACTTCACATGTTCTTTAGTACACCTTTCTATATCCTGAAAATAAGAACAGATAAAGTAAAACCTATTACTACACAATTACTCCTTTTTAATATTTATAGTGAGAAAGATGGAAAATTGAAAAAAAAAAACCAAAACTAAAACAACCAAAGACACAGAATTCAAACCGAGTATGTACACATGTAGTTTCTATTTAGATTTCAATGTCATATTACAGAGGTTAGGTTGTTGCAGAAGGAAGCCCTGCAGACCACTTTTGTACCAAGTATGAAAGGAGAGGTTAAAAAAAAGTTGCAATGATCAAAAGCAGTATGATGTTACCCATGAGTGCATCTGCTGTTCCACTGCTGCATGTGCCATGCAGCCAAGCTCAGACACAAAAACCTGTAAAGTATTTAGTGGAACTCCACTGGCTACAAATTTTACCCCTAATCTGGCATGTCTTTAGAACTAATGCTATTATTACACCCCAATGGTCTGACACTATAATTTGGGTGTTGCAGGTAAGTCACAAAATCAGCCTTCATCTACTGTTCTTGCCATGGCCTTGGTACCACGCACACAATCACAACTCTTACTCATTTCAGTAGCAGCAGTGGTTGTAAAATACTGCAAGGCATCATGTAATTGATTTTAAGCTGATTAAAGGGAGAATACAGCATGAGTTCATTCCTTGTTTTATCTTCTCTTTGTGTTTTCATTTGAAGACAAGTGGAGAAAATATAATATTTTCTCTACCCACAGTAATGAAATATTTCTACCCTTTTTGTGGAAAAAAAATGAGTACAATGTTTGCATTAGATACAGTGTTATTTTCTCTCATAAATTGATTTAATTTTACTGAATGATTTGTTAAATTTTTAAACCTGGAGGAGGCTGTTGCCATTCACAAACTGCATTACATGAGGCAGCATCCCTTTTTTCATGCTTTATTCAGTGACCTGGAACACTGTGGCATTTCCAAAAGCTGATGCTGCGACAGGAGCTGAAGCATCCTGTGGGATTGCAAACATGCTGAGATGGGCAGAGCTGAGCAGGACTGAGCTGGGGAGAGACAGAGCTGGCAAACAAAGGCACTCTGGTCTCTCCCTGCCCCCCCTGTGCCTGGCATCTGTGGATGCAGCCCATGAGAAGAGAGGTTCCCAAGGAGCTCCTTGATGCCTGGCTCCATGCCTTTGGAATGCCATGGACCTCCTGAGGCAGCCAGGCCACAGAGCAGCTACTGCACAGCTCCAGGGATGAGCAGCAGCTGGGCAGTAATGCTGGCTGCCCATGGGGCATCCTGAACACCTTCCATTCACCTGAATTCTGACAGCTTTGGGCTGCTACAGCCTCCTCTCTCACACAATCATGTGCCACAGTCATCCCCATGGGAGCAGAATTCAGTGCTAGGAGCAGCAATTGCAGAACATGGCAAATAAAATGCAAGTACTTTTTTTTCCTCTTTAATAATGTTATACATAAAGTAATAGCACCAATCTTGTTTCTCACTTGAGGAATGTAGGTTGCCTCACCTACAGTCTTTTCAATTAAGATTATGACAGCAGTTACCTAAAATGACTTTGGATACAAACAAAATAAGAATTGGACAAGAACTACCAGTAATTAACAAAGTAAAATATCATATATAAAAGAAAAAATTAAACTGTGATTATATTAGTAAAGACAATTGGTTATTAGTGTCTACAACAGATGTCTAAAGTAAATTTTACACAGTAAGCCAGTAATAGATATTGTAACTATTGGGCAAAAATTGCTTTGTCAATTATATTCCCAGAAGTCTGAAGCTTGTGTATATGGTGCATAGAAAGATGATGCTGAAAGCAAAATAGATTCTACAGGAGGTCCTACAAGAGTGCATAACAGGCATATCCAAATATGCTTTTACTCCACTTAGAAATAAAGTGGAGAGATGAGACCTTGCATATTTCCAGCTAAATAACAGAAAAAATTACCCTGAAATATTCTGCCAGATGGTAGAGTCCCCTGCATTTCAGAGGCGAGGTGAGCAAACCCCCAAACCAGTCAGGTCCAGCACCACATTGCTCACACTGATGTTGCTCCATGACAGCAAGCACAAACACATCAGTCACAAGATCCATGGCAAGACCAATTTTAAGATGTTCGAGGTTCAAGGGCCTGAGGTATTCTGAGATGCAAAAATGTACTGAATTCACTCACTCAGAAATTGTGTCCTGAAAACCAACCCCCCAAAGAACTGAAAATGAAGAGTCTTCCTGTCCCTTGTGCTGACCTAATGCCACATGCAGCACATGACACCAACACCCAGGGTTTTTTGGTGACACCTACATTTTACCTCAGTTGCCTCTTCCTCGAGAGGTAGTGAGAATTAATTACACTGTGAGAACTAATTACATACTAGCTGAAGACAGCCCAGAACATGGAAATAAGCATTAGGTGAGATTACATTAAAAATATTAGTTATAAATCATGTAGTAGTCTCTGCAGGGCACTGAGCAGGATTGAAACATGAGGCTATTTAGAACCAGAGGAATAAAAGAGTTCGAACTGAATGCTCAGTAAGTATTTAGATTTTTGGTCAAGAGGGACTGGTACAACAGGCCTGTACAGGCCAGGACAGTGACTTCATAATTTGGTATACCCACCAGAGAATTTAAAAGGCTAAGAACACATGCAGTATCTCTAAGTGACTTCCTATGTTTGGCTCGACCGGTTTACAAAGAAGATAAAAGCAACAGAAATTATTAGTTTTGTTTGCATTCAAGTTGATAAACAAAAGTTGTATTTGTATTTGAATAAATCATACATCATGAATTATGAAATTATACAACGTTGGAATGATGAAAACCATTGATTTCTGTCTCTGCCTAAGGGCAGACAGAAAGAACAGAAAAATGAGATTTATAGCGTATTCACTAGGAATACTTCAAAAACAATGTACATTTTTCCTGTGAGAGCAGATCAATACAGTAATTTTATTTTTAAGCTAAGACATGGGTAGAGCTAGGACAGCCTTATCTCTTATCTGTCTAGTCTCACACATATGCAATGATATTCACATAATGTCTACACCAGCAAGATACAGTTTTTGAAAATATAACACTTCACTGAGCTCCTGGCAGTGCAGATCACATTTCTGCACCACATCTTGCACTTAGCACAAGCATCCTGGGGCGAAGTGACATTTGCCTTCTTCACTCTACAAAAGAAAATGCTACTTTACTTCAAACAATTAATGGCATGTTGTGAAGGACTGATTGAAAAACATACATTTTCAATTTTATACGCAATATGGAATAAGATGGAAAAGTACTTCTAAAAGGGTCTAAGCTCTTCCCTAGGAGGAAAAGGTGCATCAAAATCAATGTGTTGGGGATTTTTGGTATGGCTTTTTTCATGGCTAATAAACAGGCCAGCAGGAGAGGCTGCCAGTAGGTCTGTCTGTCTGTGCCCAGTCCTGGGGAGCACACTCCCCTTAGCATCACACTGATAGTGGACCCCACATTCACACAGGGCACATACATCCCCCCGGGATATGCCAGGCTTCAGTGGGGAAACATGCAGCATTAAGGCTAATATGGCATGAATTTGAGCTGCACATGGTCAGTGTCTTAGGAGAAGAACCTTCCAACTTCCCCGCTGGGCAGAGGATATGTCTAATCTTATTGATAATGTTCCTGCAGCCATCACAGCCTCAGGATAGGATTGAGCCAGAGTCTGCAGGGGAAGGGAGTATCTTTCCTTAGATCAGCAAATGCAGCTGAAGAGTAGCAAGCTGTCAGATACACAAGAATTTTTCTGCATCTGTTGGAAACCGAAATCATGGACTCAGGAGCAATATTATTCTTATGGACGTTTATAATCTCACCTGTTTTGGTCCTTTCCCCACAGTCCCTTCAACATTCCTTAGGAGATAACTTATCTGTTTTCTCTCCTGTACAAACAATTGCTTTCCCTGTAACTTCACTTTCCTTTCCTTAATTATTCAGCTTGCAGCACTTTTTTTTCTCTCTACCACATCCACTTAAACTCACATGCAATTTGTCCTCAGCTTCCATTAGCTACAAAGCTTAATGCTATTCTTTCATAAGCTCATCCACTTTTTTCCAGGCATCCCAGACTCCAAGAGGGAAAACAGCTGCGGAGTCTGGAGATGCTTTTGCTGTTCATCCTCCTTTCCTCAGAGAAACAGTTTTTGCAAGGCACAGATATAGCAATGTTGCAGAGAGTAAATGAAATTTTATGGTCAGGAAGCTCCTAGGTAAAGGCCATACATTGTTAATCATTAATTGGCTGTTAAGGGGCATTTACCAGTTGCTAGAAATTCTTCTTTATAAATATCACGAGGGTCCTTAAATAGAATTTGTAAATAGAACAAACAATTAAACATATACACAAAGTCTATGCCTACATTGTCTTTGAAGTCAAGGCTGCTTGGTGGAGACAGAGACTTTAATTGCTTGTATTTAGGAAAGAAGGCAACATTTCTAATTGAGCACTATTACTCACCATTATCTTCAGTATTTGCAATCCTGTATCCAATAAAAAATTGTGCATAATTTACCATTGCTGGACATAGAGATACAAACCCATTTTTCATGCCAGTTCACAACCATCCAAACAAAGCAGAAAACATATGCTTTCATAAAATACACTGAAAAAAGTTCACTTATTTCAGCAGGATAAATATTTGATGTTATTTGTATTTTACATAGAACTACATGTAAAAATAGGCCACTCTTTTGGAAGTTTTGAGGACAGCAGTTACAATCTTAAATATATCACACTGTTCTCAGTTCTACAAAGTGAAGCTTTAGTTCAGCAAAAGAGCAATCCTTACATAAGTTTTGATGTTTCCCATTTAAAATGAAAGAATAGATTATGTGCGGTATCACATTAATAATTCTAGCAGGTATTTCATGAGTTTTGAATTTCAGATTAAAATAGGATTCAAGTAATCACAGGAATTGCTCAGAATGATTAACACAATATGAAACTCCTCCTCTGAAGAACAAAGCATATTCTGCATGTGCCTTTCATATCCCTACAGCACTGTATTTTCTACATGGCAACATTATCACACTACATACAACCAATCACACACAATACTGTGGCACAGGAATGGTCAGATACCCAAGGAAGAAACCAATTCAGAGAAATTCTAGACTCAGCTCAAAGATCTAGAAAGGTGTGTCTGTGCAGAGTTCTGCCCTGCCACTTCCCAGGAAGGGGACAGGATGAGCTTTACTGACACCTCCCACTGCCTTTGGGAGAGGAACCTTTCCAGGCACATGGAAGAAGAGTTACACACTTTGCTTTTAGAACAGAATAAGCCATCAGCTTGCATTGAGCTAAAGTGGCAACCCAGCCTGAGCTTTCTAAATATTTCTGAGGGATATGCTCAGCTGGCTGCATGCTCCAGCACAAAGGCACTGCATTGGGAGGACTCAGCTGACCAACATGTGCTTTTTAGAATACAGTAAAACCAGCCAAAATAGCCATGGGGGAAAAAGAAACAACACCATGCATTTCCTACTACGCCTTTCCCACTTTATGATCCCAGGTTCCAGATAATCTTACCAAGTGCAGAAAGTGGAGTGAAAACCAAATTGAATATTTGTTATAGCTGCAGACATGACAGAAGTCAGCAGGAGTATTCCAAAAAGGAATGAAGGTCTGCCTATTCCAGTACGAGCGTTTCATAAATGTGGATGATAGATCATTATGTATTATAGCATCTCAAAGGTAATAACAGCAATAAGAAATAATTTACAACTAGTGCCCCATTTATGGCCTCATAATAGTATGACTTAAATGCTGCACAGACCTTGGAGTGGCCCTCAAAGAGTGAAAAGTTTTATTCTTTATGAACCTTGCATGATGGCTATTTTACCTGAAGCAGCAAGCTGGTTCAAGTATGGGAGCAGGATGTTTTCCCTCAGCGTCCTTGCTGTATGACTGATGTGCCCTTTTGGTTTCTAGTGTATGAAAATCCACTGGGAGGTTTAGGGTGGTTTTATTGCAGAAACCTATCACATCTTACTGGCCTTCTAGGCTGATGAGTAGGAGGTTGTTTCTCACAGGTCTCCTCTCTTCTCTCTCATGGTACCCCTCCTTGAGCTGCCTTGGTGAGGTTTATGAGACTAAATCCTGTTTCACAGGAAGATGTAGCTTGGTTTTATAGCCTGATGTCTGTGTCACAAAGAATTACACAAGATGTCCTTAAAAATGACAGAACTGGTTGCATCGGACCTCTCTTTTCAGCTCATAAACTTCATTGATTTTTTCAAATACAAATATGCCATTAAATTCAGAGTCAAAAGCATCTGGATATTACAAGCCTCCCATGAAAAAATGTCCAGATTTTTGGATGTCTTCCAGACACTTTCTTATGCTAGATTGGTAGAAAGCAGGCTTAAAACTGGTGATGCCTGCCAGGATCAATGCAGGATTTGTCTAAAACAGCTGTAAGGAGTGTGTGTGAAAGCTGCAAATTTAAGTGGTGTGTGCCTGCCCCATCCTTGGCTTCAGGGTGGCACTTTGGTAGCAAATAAAACCCAGGGAAAGCCTTCCATTTGCTAGCCAGACAGGAGTTGAATACTTTACACCACCATGGCACAGTGTGGGACTTCTTTTCACAGTGTGGAAATTCTTCCACAGTTGCTTGTTCTTAGAGACAAAGGAAGAGGGCAAAGCCAAGGTCACCAACAGCTAGAGAGGGACCTGCGTGTGATACCTCACAGTAACCCACCCCAATCTCAATTTCAGTCAGCTTCAGAGCAGCCTGCTACTGCAATGAACTTTTTTGCTAATCCGTATTTTCTGTCAAAAAAAAAAAAAAATTAATTCCTCATTCCTCTGAATTCATGGGATAGGACAGAATTTCACAAAACCCAAGGTGTAAAGCTCCGTGCTCTGCAGTCCAAAACGTAACCAGAAATGTAACTCCTACCATGAGATGTTTGAACGCAAATGGTCTGTTCCCATCATGTGCATTATTAGATGGATGAAAATCTTTAAGATAAATTATTTGCTTGAAAAAGAAAAGATGTCTCACACTCCAAGAATGGAGCTTAAGCTTGGCACAGATTTTAGTGGTTATAAAAAAAAAAAAGAGAAGGGAACTCAAAATATTTAACTTTTTTTTAATGGAAATTTTCTGTTTTCTTGTTCTGAAGTAGTGTTTTGAGACTACACTTAGCCACAGTCATTTTAGAAAAAGATCAAAGCAAAGAATATTTCATTTCAGATCAGGACAATTATTCACATTATTATTAAGCATTCAAGCACCAACAGAAATGACAGACTTTTCCTGCATATCTCCAGTTATCATGACCTGCTTTTATGCAAATGCATTGTTGTGTTGTACGTTCATTCACCATTCATCTCTCACAGCCTTTCCTTCTAACAAGCTCTTGTTAAATTCATAAAGAGAACATAAACAATTAGCACAAGCAGTAAAGTTCAGTAACACCTGAAATGTCTTCTAGCACCCCATATTAATTTAAAAGTAATAACAACGAGAATGCCAACACATCTTAAAAAGAAGTTATTGCTGCTTGCTATGTGCAGCACTCTATGATTCATTGGTTGACACAAAGAAAATCTTTTGCTGAAACACTAAGCAGGTTATAAAACACCATTTGTGTGTTACTTTCACAGTGGCTTTCATCTGTCATTATAAAACCATCCAATTAGGACAACAAAAAGGAGGGCTATATTTTTTAAGTGCTGTTTCTTCCCGAATTAACTGCTTCATTTTGACATAGAACACTTTTGCCTTATAATTTTTCTGAAGCATTACGTTTGATTTTTATGTCAAAGAATTGCACAACATATTTTATTTTTGTTTTAAATGGGAGCTATGGGAAATCTGCCCTGATTTACTTGGAACTTGTACATTTGCACTACGATAATACAGAATTTTCAAGTGAAGGCAGCATTTCAACTTCTATCAGCTACACCAGAGCATCACAAACAGAGCATGGTAGCTTCATTCCCCCTGCAATTCTATGTAGTTTGAATTCAGGTTTTTTATGGGCTTCTGTTAGACCAGCCATTATTTTATTTAATTTTATGAAGTACCACAAGAAAGGAAATTTTGGTCTATAACTTTGAGACAAACACCTGCTTTCATAGTAAAGTGCCTTTTACTAGAGCACTTACATCAGGCAGAATTCTTGCTTTAGCTTTAGAATGCCAGAAAGAGCAACAGCTCTCCAAATCTGCATCCAGCTTCTGGTTTGAATTATAAATGCACTCTCTCTGTAAGCAGGTCAAAGCTTTTTTCATCCCAGTGACAAACAGAGCCCCCCTGAACCAACCACACTCTGTCATGCAGGAGTTGCTTTGTGCATTTCTGAGATGCCAATATATGGGTATAAAATTTATTCGATATAATATTTGTTCTTTTGTTCCAAATTAAATTAAAAAATATTTTTAGACAGTCTCATGTTTTCCTATCTCATGCTTTTGCCAATTCTGTAAGGTTTTTCCTTTATAGTGCTTCAGGACTAGCTATAAATAAACCAACATGTCTCTCCAAGATTCCTTGGAGGTGGTCCCCTACTACAAAGTATTTCTTGGGGCACTGAAAAAACCATGTACATATTTAAAATACATGGCATATCTAATGAGGTAAGTTGGGGTTTTGTTATAGCCACATATTTTTGGCAGGATCCTGCTCTTCACATTGTAACAGTGAATTTTTTTCCAGTGCTCTCACCATTTTGTCTACTTTCTTATCTCAAGTCTCTACCTTAATTGTCAGAAACTAGAGAATAAAACTAAAAAGGTTAGAAAACAAGGTCCGGAATGAGGAGCACACATTCTTTTCACATGAGAACAGTTATAGAGTCTATTTAAGCTAAGGTACACCATAGCAACAAAACATGCAAGAACCAAATCAGTCTAAAATGGCACAGCACATCCTTGTACAGATCCCTGGACTGGATGCATAAACATGAAAAAAACACTTTCAGCTCTTTTCTCTGCCTAACATTTTGTTCTGCTCTTTCAAGTTTATAACTGTCCTAACCACCTGGTACATGGTATGAAACTGCCTTCTCCAGGAGAACACAGCTTAATTAGCCCCTGCATGGTGTTTATCCTGCTTATTTCTCTGCCAGTGAGAAAGTAAATCATCTGACAGAAATGTCCCAAATGTGTTTCAGTCTAAATTGTGATTTTGCCTCTTTCTTGCACACACTTCAGAGAATCTCCTGCTTGCACAAAGCTCTTCTGCTGTCAATCTTATTCACAGCAGAAGAAGTGGTAAACTGCAGATTTACTGAGTTCTCTGTGATGAGGAATTACATGCACATATTCCATTGTTCTCTTTTTCTTTCTTTACTCCTCATTACTGTTGTTTGGTCTACTGATTGTCCTGCAAGAGTGTTTATGCTTCAAAGTCAGAATTTTTTTTGGCCAGCTGGTCCACAAGAGCTTTTTGAGGTACCACAGCAATGCTCTAATCCTTGGGAAGTTATGACAAGCTATATTTAAAGGATTTATGTGCCTGACTGATAACGAATTAATTAAAATCAAACTAGCAGCAATATTCTTTGTGCCTTCACATAATGTCTGGCACTCTATTAATGAAAGAAAAAATTTCTTAGCGCATCAAAGTTAAGTGTCAATACTGAATCCTGTGGGATTCAGGAACAGAAGGGTGAACTCTTTCATTAATATCAGTGGATTTCTTTCAGGGAATGAATTTGTAGTGTTTCTGGACCAAAACGTTCTTCTCCTGTCAGGATATTATATAGATAAAATGGTAGAAGCTATCCTGTTTCCTTGCTCTAAAACTCTTTGAGCGATTTTTTTAATATATTAGCTTTCTGTCTGATTTTCATTACTATTTCAAACTAAAATTACCTAAAGAATTTATAATGTCACAGAAGAAGCCTTATGGAAATCTCTGTGTTACAGTCCAATGCCCCATCTAAGAAGGTTCAGAATAAAGCACACATAAAAGGTTTGAGGCAGTGGAATAATTTCAAAACACTTTTCAGAGTCAAAAGCAATTTAAAATGTTTATAGCACCTTTATATTTTTGCTGTGAGTGCTCCAATTTGGATATCAGTCAAGCTGAATGCTTACAGCACAGAGTAGGGCAAACTTAACTTATTTGCAAATATAACCATCAAAAAGGAAAATAAAAAGATGGGTCAGGAAGGCCAGCTGGGGGAGAATAACACCCCAAAAATAAAAACAGTTTTGGCTGCATAAAAAGCAGCAGAATTCCTACAGTCAGCTATGGATATAGAGCTGAGAAAAGAAAAATAAAAGTGAGAGTATCTTGCCATGAAAATAAACAGAAAGAAATGAAGCTATAAAATCTCAGCAATAGCTGGATATTTAACTCCAGTCAGTAATGTTCTCATTCCAGAATGATTTCTCTTGTGCACATGTCTGCATGCACTTTTTTTCTCATATGGTAACATGGCTATGGCAAAACTTTTTGAAGGGGGCTACTATTATTTTGCAGAGGAGAAAAGAGCTGGGGAGAAAGGAGGTGTCTGTCACACCTACTCCAAGCCCACTTTCTCCATGCAGTCAGCAAGGGCCCCTGTCAGCACAGGAATTAGAGTCTATCCCAAGCCAGGCAGGAAGAGGAGAGCAAACCAAGCTGCTGCCTCCAACTTTAAAACATTTACCCTCTCTGCCCATTTCCCAGCCCTACATCCATCCAAGTGCCCTGTTCTTCAGTGCCCTGACACTCTTAGCTACTATCAATTTTGCTCTCCAAGCACACCACCTCACCCTCCAGCTCCAGACAGCCAATTTTACTGAATCTCCACGGTAAATGACCACCCAGCCTACTTCCCTGGTAGGTCTGCACAGCCAAAAATGCTCCTGTCCATTGGAACAGTTACTAATGAGCCTTCCCAGTCATTCATTTGTGTTTATTCCTCTAGGCCAATAACTAAGTGGCTTAATACATAGAGTTACTCGCTTGGCTGTAATTTAGCAAAAAAGCAGTCTCACTTGTGGCCAGCAGCAACACTTAAGCTATGCTGGTCTGATCTTGGCAAACACAACCTCTTTTTTCAGTGTTTTTGTTGTTTTTGTTTTGTTGTGGGGTGTTTTTTGTTGTTTTTGGTGGTTTTTTTTTGTGGTTTGGGTTTTTTTTGGCGTGTGCTGTGTTTTTTGTTGTTTTTGGTGGGTTTTTTTTGTGGTTTGGGTTTTTTTTGGCGTGTGCGTTTTTATGTTGGTTTTTTTTGGGGGGTGGTTGTTTTGTTTCATTGAGTTTTGTTTGATTTTTTTGGTTGGTTGTTTTTATCATTTTTGGTGGGCAATATGCAACCCCCAAGCAATACTATAAAGTTAAAAACCTCAAATGATAGAAGACCAGTATTACTTTACAAAGCCAGTTACAAAAGAATTAAACTACTTGAACTAACTGCAGCAATGGAAGATGGCATTGATGACATTTTCACTCATGCTGACTTCAGCATGCAGGTAACGATTCATCTTCCAGCCTGACCACGAGCATGTAGAGCTCTAGCTCTTTTAAAGGAAGGTTTGTTAATTCAGCAACCACCTCTCACAAAGCAAAAAAAAAAAAAAAACTCAACTAAACCATGGCACTGAGCACCACATCTAGTCTTTATAAACACATCCAGGGATGGTGACTACACCACCTCCCTGGGCAGACCATTCCAGTACTTCAGGAATTTAGGAAAGCATTTTAGAATGTGAGTACAAAGGAGTAATAAAGCCAGCAAGAAAAAACAAGGCTTCAGAAGGAGTGTTTTCCTTCTGGCTGCAGCTCCTCCACAGCCAAATGAGTTCTACTCCAAAGCCTGGGCACAGGGCTCACACATCACCTACATCCCAGCTGATGGAGTCCTATTTTCAGGACTCACATCAGGCTTCCTGCTGGCACCAGGGTGAAGCTCACTCCCACCAGAAGCTGCACACCAGACGTGCTTCACCTTTGCACTGCACCAACACAACATTCCCAGACTTCGCTGGGAAACAACGGGAATGCCACACAGCAGCCTGGGGTTTGTTTCTGTGTTCTACCATTCATTTCTGCAACGCTGTTTGGTTACCTAAGAAACAGTCCCTGGGTAAAATTTGACTGATTACGTTGTCAGGTTGATTGTCACTGCCGTGGGTAGAGCTTCATGGGGTATGCGCACATGTGGGATGCACAAAAAATTAAAATAAACACTTGACAATTTTAGTTCCTTTTTAGTAGTATTATGGAAAAAAATATGAAAAATTACACTTTTAAGAAGTTTATTAGGATCTGCATTATATTTTGAGGTTAACTTAGCCAAAGGAAAAAAAAAGAATAGGCCTTCATGAAGAAAAGAAGGATATTTTTAGAAAAGCAATCTGTATTGGAAGGTTAATAACACAGTAACTTTACAAACTCTGCAAGATTGTAATAAGTACTGAACTTGTTTTCAAATAACAGCAGTGCTCATTGCTTTCATTTATCATTGCCTTACACAAAATATTGAAGCATAACAGCCTTATTTAGTGAATTTCCAATGTTAAAACCTCTAAATGACTGATTATTTGGGCACTGGAGATATATGCAATTTTACTTGCAACCCACATTGTTTAGATTCAAAGAACTTGCTAAACAAAAAACAGATAGCTGGTTGAGAGTTGAAAACCTTGTTGTTAACCACATGTAATAGAGATTTTCTATGACCACTCTTTTCTCTCGCACGTAAACAAAGAAGCAATCACATCAAATAGAGCTATTTCTGAAAATATGGTAGTGAGGAATATAAAAAGAGGGGAAAAAAGAAAGAACATCACTTTAATTACCACAGACCTGGTAAAACAGAATGTTATCAGGGTTCTGATAATACTGCAGAGACTGCTGAGAAGCATCATTTCTGAAAGGTTTCTAAGTCAGGATAAATGCGGGCACCAGGTTTTTGTCTGCAATCTAAACACATTTTCCCTCATTATGGTCTTCCAGCATTTCTTACAAATGCTGTTTCACTCTCTTTGTTATGGTTTGGGGGATTTGCTGAGTAAAGTTATGACATATAACCCCTTTCCCTCCCGTGGTCTAAGACTGCTACTGCTGCACCTGAAATCTCAAAGGATGCTGACAGCAACACATGCTTCTGTGATAAGTAATATTGATAAAATATGGCTTTGGATGGAGGAGGAGGATTGTTTCCAAGCACTTCAGCATTAGATTTCCTAGCATAGGAGCAGAATGTTTTGATCAAGGACAGAAGTGCACACAGTAATACCAGAAATCTCTGGGGAACAGGTCACTGATGACTCTGTAACAGCGGGGAGGAACAATCAGCCTCGCTCACTTGTCCTAAGCACAACACACTTGCTCCTAAAATGCTCTTATGGCTGGCAATTAGCCAAAGGTTTCTGGTGCAAGTCCCTACAAGGTCAGTTATTTTTTTTCTCTCCTTATGAAATAATGTCAGAAGCACTGTAGCATGGTGGCTCGACAGCCCGATGCATCCTGCTTAGAGCTCTGGCCTTCTGCTCTCAAGCACCAGTTGGGGATCAAAATGCACAGCAAAACCTCCATGAATTTCCAGGTCTGCTGCACTGGAACAGAGAAGGGTCTTTGGGTTTTGATATTATGAAGACATTTTGCTTTTGGGAAGGTAAACAGACCATATGTTTGGAGAGATGACTGACTTCTGCAGGGATTTGAAAGAGCACAGATCTATTTTGTTGATTATTTCTGTAATGAGGATAGAGTGAATAAACACATTACCAAAAATCCAATGTACTGCAAGAGTGCTCCAAATGAGAGTGTAAAACTCCATGGTGTACAGCATTTATTGCTTGACATGATGTATTAATGGACAAGCTACCTGAAAATAATCTTATTTTTCAAAATACGCTAACGTTCCACCATTATTTCCTCCTACTTTGCAATACAGTTTTTTTTTTCTAGGTTTGATTTTTTGGTTTTGTTACAATTTGTCTCAGGGGAGAAGGAGCTTGGGGAAGATGATTTTTAAAAAATTAACTAAAGCCAAACGCTCTTAATTTTTAGTGAGCGCAGTGACTTGTGAAGTCACCTGCAAGCCAAGAGATAAACATAAGCTCACCCTCTGTAAAGAAAGAGAATTAACCTTGTTTCATGTCTTGATCTTCCAGGAGGCTTCAGAGTTTGAGGCTACAGGATTGGCCTTGGGTTTGTCCAGTGCAGGGCCAGGAGCTGGACTTAAAGATCCTTGTGGATCCCTTCCCACTCAGGATATTCTATGATTGTATTAAATTGTTCTTGGTCCATTTAATCAAGATTGAATCAATTTTATTAAGCAGAACAGAAATTTTGCAAGAATGAGTTTATGTCTGGAAAAAAAATATAGGGATTAAATCTGGTTTCTTGGATGAAACTAGCGAAAGAATACTGCTCAAACAACCAAACTCTTAGGAAAAGAACTGGGACAAAATCAAAAAATATGAGGAGATGGAACCCAGCATTTATGGCTGATGAAGCCTGGAAGAGAAAAAGATGACACGTTATATTTTGGTATCCTCTTCCACATTAAGGAACCAGAAGATTCTTACACTTATGAAAAGGTGATTTTCTGGCTGTAAGAAGGGCCTAGCCTCTCCTTGGCTACTGTTCCAGGACAGTGGTGGCCAGGAGGAGATCTCTGTTACAGAGCTCTGGAATGGCCTGGCAGACAGGAAAAAACTGCCACAAATGAAAGAGATTTTGGGGAGCATTAAGCCATTCACTTCTAGGATTGTCACAATTAAACCCTGCATTTCTCCAAGCCACCTCCCATCAGAACATGGATTTCACTGTCTAAGACACAACCTTTTATGTATGTATTTCTCTACCACTGCAGGACAGGCCATGACCTTGGTTTATACTGACTGGAAATTATATTTACAGTACACTGAACAAACAACAATTCACAGTGCTCCTTTAGCACAATTAGCTACATCAGTATGTTTTTCAAAACAACTTCAGAGCTACAGTGAATGGCTTCAAACAGAGCAAGGCTGCATCTTTGGAGGTGTTACTATTTTCCCCTCTGTGCTCTTATGTTCAGAGTTTCCAGGCAGGTGTTTCCCAAAAGCTTTGGCTGTCAAAAAGAGGATCTTACAACCCCTCCAACAAGGACTGAAGGGGGAGCTGGGTTAAAACTTTCTCTACAATGCTGGGGACAGGTCTATTTTCTACTACTCTTTTATTTCTACAGCTGATGATTAAATAACCCACCGTGCAGTTGCCTTATGGCAGTCAGTGCAAAATTAAATATTTCCCCATGCAGAGTTCATTAGACATCAGACTTTCCTAGTTAATTCGTTAGGCCTCTATGAATTCCTAGGGAATATTATAAAATTATAATTTTGGTCTATTCTCCTCCAGCCTATTACAGAATACATTTCATTTTCCCATATCTAAAGCATAGTGAATGAAACTGTTAGAGGAGAAAACACATCTGGATCTCATTTACATTTCTTTTCATGCAGATCAACATAACAGGATGAATTCAGTCCTTCAATATTCCTTATTCAGGGAAGCAAAAAATCAAAATGAAAGAAATACTAGATTGCTCCTCCTACTACACAGCCTTAATGATTTTTTTTTTCCCCACTTGGCTCTTTGCAGCTTTTAAGGCAAGAGTCCTATTTCAAATTACACAGCACCTCCTGGAGAAGGGAAAGAGCATCTGGAGGAATGAAGTAGCTGCCAAGTCAAATTCACGCCTTAAAGCCCCAGACATGCTCTTCAACACTGCCTGTGTACAATTGCCTGAACTCAGCTGCTTTCCACATGAGAAGTGAGATTTTCACCTACATGCTGCAAAAAGGGCCCAGTTTAGACATGGCAAGTTGGCTCATGGGGACAACATCAAGAGCAGGCAAATAAGAGGAGAGGTACCCTTGTAACCCTAAGGGACACGCTCAAGTCCAGAAAAAAAAAAAATTCTACACACAGTAGAACGCTCAATTTTTAGGTTACTTCTCATTTTCCAAAAAACTCCAACCCATTTAGCAGAGGTAGAGGTGGGAGAATGGGCTGAAGGAGAGCCCATGGAGATCTGTAAAGATTCCCCCAACATGTTCCAGGTGCCTGTGGGGAAGGAGCAGTTGAGAAAGGCCAGGACTTAATGAACTCAAATTTGCTCTCAGGTTGCAAGGGGAGAATAAGGAGGATAAATGATCTTTCTTTCCTGAGCAGTTAACTATCTCCAGTAACTCTGGCACATCCGACACAACCTGTTTTATTGCACCCTGTGCACCCTCCTTCTCACCTCAGGGAAAAATACAAAGGAGATAATTTGGGCAAAACTGGTGTGAAAAAAAATTAATAAATAGTTCAAACAGAATCCATAAACAGTCATGACAATAAAATGTTCCCCAGCAGATCTGATAAGGAGGGAAAAGTCTCCACTTGGCTTTAACGGATGTAAGATGTCAAAGGAGATTTACCTGAGAGCAGCACACACCCTGTCTTCACACAGACATTGCAGATGTCTGAACAGCTTCATAGCACATTTTGTGCAAAACACTGGGCCTCCATAAATATCAGTCTTTTTTCATTCAGATACAAGGTCCTAAAGCACTGGATATACTTCTCATCTCACCAGCAGTTGTGCCACCAATTGTCCCTCCTGAACTGCTCTACCACCAATGAACTTTAACCTCTGATCAGTTCCCATTTCCCAAAACCACCCAGCATATTTTCATGAACACAGATATATTTTCATGAACACGGACATATTTACTGAAGTCAAAATTTTCTTTTTTGGCAATACTAAAGATGGGCTTAAAACTTATCACTAGTGCTACATTGAGGTAAGTGGCTTGTCTCATAACTACCAGTTTGACTGAACCTTGAGTGTTGATTGTAAATTTTACCCTGAATATTCATGTATTTAAGTGCAGCCACACATACAGAAGCAAACATGTACGTGTCTTTGGTTCTGTGTGTATTTATCTGTCGTGCTTACTCATTTAGGTGTGTCTGGTGACAGGTATAAAACAAAAGACGATTTAAATAAAGAAAATCAAAACATCCAAGTTTTCCAGAGCAGTGGATAAAAGAATTAATCTTTAAAGTTTACAAAGATCTCAGGAATCAGGTTTAGATTAACTCAGACAATACAGTTGCTCAGTGTTTCATTTAACTTCAGCAATCTTCATTATAAATAAAAGTAATGTACCACACACTCATGCACCTTCTGTCTTTGTGCTGAGCTCTCTGTAACACTGATCACCACAGTGTGCAGCAGGATAAAAGCTGCAGCTGCACAGTCTCCACATTTCCAAAGGCAAGGCTACTCAGTGGAGCAGTATCCTGGCTATTAGTGTTGGGCTTTGGTTTTCCAGTTGCCATTGCCCTGTTCACGCTTCAAGCACCATTAGCTGGTGACAATATTAACACAGCTGACCTTATACAATAACAGAGTGAAACACGGAGGGTGAAAAAAAGTAATTTCTTTCAACTATAAGGTGCCAAATACTTTCTGACCCTGGTGTGGATGTGTGAGAAACATAAAATATGGTGTGCAAATTTCCATTTTTTCCCCACTTGCTTTTCCACATGTCAGACAAGGCCTTGTGCTAAAGTTCTGTGTCCTAAAAAATAGTACCAAGTGTGAAGAGGCTCACCAAGCCCACTTCATCACGCCAAACAAAGCCGTGGGGGTTCCACAGAACTGTGGGCTCATTCCCATAACCTTGACAACACTACAGTTAACATAAACCTGTTTTACAGAGCATCCCTGTAGGAAAGAGTAACAGGACCACCACATACAAATGCAGATTCAGGCATGCAAAGGTGTGATAGCCCTAGTTTCTCATTGCATGGAGAGCCCTGTCTCTGCAGAGCAGATTTCACAATCCACTGCAGCACCTCTGAAGGGAACAAAGTGCTGTGCTTATGTTTCTCTGCTCTTCCTCTCAAAATCCTGTTTGGCACACACCTGAGATACTGACAAGAAAATATGCACTGTTTTGTCTTCAGTATCTCATCTTGATATATTTATAACAATCTCAATTAGAAGATTTTGATGGCTCTGTTATGAAACGATCTCTTTGTAGCATCCCTCAAATTTATGCACTTCATCACTCTTGACTTCTATGCCTTTTGTTCTTCTTTTGTTACGAAGAGAACAATAACAGTGGAGTATACTGACACAAATTAGAACAGCTTATTCTCATTAACTTCTCCAAGAAAGAGAGCAGAGACTGAGCAGTATCCACAGCTCTCTCCAATGCTGATTTACATTACAGAATTGCAGTTCGTGAAAAACGCGCATGTGAGATTGCTTGCACAGAAACAAACATAAGCAGCTGGCTGGCTGAAACCTGCTCACTTTCAACCTTGTACCAGGAGCCTAGGAACATTTAAATTCTTGCTGCCATACCTTGTGCCCCTCTAAACTCTGCCTCCTCCTTTTCTTCTTACCGCAGGGACACCTCTGCTCAGTGCTTGTGTGCTCTGTGTGCTGCACCAACACTGCCAGCACAGGGCTGAGGGTTTGTTTCAGCAAGAACACACGTGCAGTGGAAATGGCTGGGTTTGCAGGTGCCTGCTGTCCCTCAAAGGGGTTCATGGGGCACAATTAAATCTCCTTCCTGGCCTGCGTTTGCAGCTGCCACACCGTGGGACCCTGAAACCTGCCCAGGTCATGAACGCTTCCAACGCTCACAGCCAAACAAAGCCATTAATTCACAAGGATTTGTTTCCAGGTTTCCTTGCCTTTCCCCATAAACAACTGTTGACAGGTCTCTAAAATCCATTCACACTGAATTGCTTTGATAATTTGCATATGCAAATAGAAGCAATTCAAAGTTAAGTGTCAATTTCCATAAACATTACAATATCTGGCTTGTAAATATACACGTACATGTGAAATACTAAGCCTAATTAGACCTCAAGAGTATACATAAATAACTTTTATTGTTGTTTTTTTTTCATTTTGAACCTAAGCTTTCAGGCACTTGAACTCCAAAAACAAGGGTTTATTGGTTGCATTGTGAGATATATTCTGCATCTGATCCTTTAACTTTGGGAGCTGCAGAATGATGCTAATTTAAACTAATTTACAGAATGAAATCGTTTCCCAGGAGCTCCTTTTTCCACAGGTCATTTTTGTTACTTGGGACTAGATGAGAATAATATATCAATGCTAAATAAGTCTTCTGCTAACAATTTCAGGTCTACATGGTGATATCGAATGAATAGGGCTCATATTTTACTTCAGGCAAGTATATGCTAGATTTCTAAGCAGCAAGATACCTCTGCCTTTAATAATGAGAACTTTTTGTGGTGAATCACACACCAGCTTTTGTTACGGGTAGATAAAAATATGAAAAGAAAACAAAGAAGCATAGATCTGGTTCCACAGTATATATAATATTTCTGTGCTTATTAGCTGTTGTTAGAGACATTATGCTTCTTACCTCAAAGTTTATATCAGGTTCAACTCTAATGAAATCAAAGTTAAGAGCCATGTAAAGCTTGATGCATCTCAAAGCTCCTTCTCATTTTCAGAAATACTTCTCTTTTCTTCTCTCAAGGCTTTAAGTGAAAACACCAAAACCTGACAACAAAAATCCACCACTCTTACCATTTTAAGGAGTATGCATTTTTTAAATTCAAGAAGAAAAAGGCACAAAGAGACATATGCAAAAACCAAAGGTAGTCGATGACATATGTGTGCAGGACTGGTCATTTACCAATATTTATTTAATGGTTGCATCTCTCTTGTTTCTACTGACACATTCAAGGGTTATTTGGAGAGAGTGAGTAAATAACAGTACAAAATTCATATCCAGTCTCACATTAAGAACTAAGATTGATATTGAATCTTAAATTTACACATACAATCAGCTCCTGCATAAAAAAAAAACCACATACCCAACTTTGTAAAATCTTCAGGCCAGGACTACCCCTTTGTTTCACAAAATAACTTGTGCAATGGGATATTGACAATGGCCACACACCTTTGGGTTTTATTGCTTTTGACAGGCCAATTTCTAGTTGTAGCCAAACAAGAAAATCCTAACTACTGTGTATACAAACACCATTAATCAATACCTAATATTCTAAAATATTTACACTATCTATGGACTTTTTCTTTTTCCCCATAAAGCCTCCTTGTACATATTTTTGAAGAAAAAGGTTCAGCTTTTATGATGACAAGAAAAAAATTTGGAGACACATTTTAGAAATAAAGGGGAGAAGGTACCAAGGTAAAATACAGTATGAGTGTTAGAGATGCTGTGTGGTCTAATGCTAGTAAAAACAAGTTGGTGAAGGCACACATGGAGTGAAGATCCACTGAGAGAAAGAAAGAAGGCACAGGAAGGCAGGGAACAAAAAAAAAAAAAAAAAAATCAGTGTTTCTAGAAAGCCAACGTGGTCCTTGCGGTATTTGTGACAGAACTGCTGGAGTCATATTGTTATCATTATTTTAAAGAAAGATAAAGAGAACACTGTTTCCTGTCTGTGGCACTTCTCCCATGAGACTATCATGGATACATTTGCAAAATCCTTGGATTTCTCATTTTAATCAGGACCCAGTAGGAAATGAGGCTGTTACATTTCTTCTGTGGCATTATGCTGCCACATCCATCCACAGAGCTCGAACGCACACATGTTTCACAACACATCAGAGTTCAGCTCACCTGACAGAAGGCAAATATGACAAGTTTCAAAAATAGCAGCACAGCTAAACTGCAATTTTCCCCTCTAACCAGCATGTCCTAATCTCTCAGCTTTGATCTCCTCTTCATCTGGGAAACCTGACACTAAACACTGCAGGCAAATTTGTTTCACCTAGCTGCAAGTGCTTCCTTGGGGACAAGGCATGAGTGAAACTGGGGTTTATCTTTCTCCCATGCCTGAGTTTAAACTTGTACTGCAGAAGGGCACCCATCCCACAGTCTGGGAACTTTTAAAAGATAAATCCCAGTGGAGATGACATGAAAAGCAACTAAATATTTACAGCTCCAGCTAGCTTATAGGAATGAATGAGTACACACCTGTCACCTGTACCTTCCTCTGGCTCCCAGCTTTGCTGTGGGAGAGTTTGGCCATCCAGCCCTGGATGAGTACGGCTAAGGCACCCTCTGATCACTGGCCACAGCTTCCACATCGTTGGGGTTGTTTCACTTGTAAGAGAGCAGCTTTCTAAACAGACCAGGGGTGATAAAATAGGGACAAACACCACCACACAACCCCACTGCCTTGGAGTCACTTGCTACTCCAGGCAATAATTGCAGCCTCGTTACTGGGCATGCCCCTCCTTCAAGAATACACCAGCACAAACAAAAAGCAGCTTCTCAAAGACACAAAATCTCAGTACTAAAATTCTCATCTTTATCACATATACTCAATGAAACTGAAATTAAACACTAGGCATGGCACATAGGTTTGCCTGTCAGATGCACAAACCTACTCTACACTCAAGCACCGGGGTGGTCTGCATGCTCAAAGGCCTTGAAAAACACTTTTTTTTTTTTCCCAGAGAACTCTCATAATTGCCTTCCTTTTCTATGAATTGGGAATGGTAGTTCCTCAGAAGCCATGCAGCACCTAGACATTTTCCAACTGCTCCCTGAAATCCATGACTGTTTTATCATTTCCTTAGAGGGCAAGCTAGAAGTCTATTCATAAAGTATGAAATTTGGCTAGTCCCCAGTGGAATCGCCACTTTGAGACAGAGACAAATATTTGACTAGCTAATGGCTAATTAAGGAATAATGTGCTAATTAGTGTTATAATGGATTTTTTAAACACTTGCAGAAATAATTAGACCAGGTATCAAGATACAGTGAGCACAGACATGACTTACACATTGAGGGTAAAAGCTGCATCAACCCTTTCTTGAAGTTACCTACATTTAACACCTTGGAATGACTGCTATCAATGGCTCTGCTTTTTCTGAAGTTATTTTTGAGTCATCTCTGAAAGTGAGGCCGATACTCTTTGGGTTCTAAGTGATGCCATACTGGTACACTTTAAATCTGCCAGGCACAGCATTTCACCCAAGAAGAGAAGAGCTTACCTACAGCAGTGCTCTGATACACCAAAAGCAAAAGTAATCAAACATAAAGGCAAAAATACATAACAGATAAATTTGGACAGCACATTCCAAATTATGGAATCACATAACATTGGAATATAAAAACCTTGAATACATGAAATTAAGGAGAGTGTGAAGTTGATATGAGGATTTTCAGGGTTATACCATCTTTTTGTTCAAAAAGTTGGGGGTCCCCTCTTTCTGGTGTCCCTCTCCCAGCACTCTGTGTTCTGGTCTAAAATCTCTGTACCTGCATGGCCATGCTGAGCTACACATTGTTTACTTATGCCCAGATTATCAAGAGCTCTAAATTAAACCGTTCCCCTCATTATTTTTCTCTCAAATCATCTGCACAATTACAGTATTAATTTTGTGATATTTCCAGGTCACTGAGCAAAGCTGTAAAAATTCATTCTTGAAATCACTTTATAAGGACCTTACTGGAAACATCCTCTTTTGTAATGAACACTAATGAATTAATCAAGTTTTATTTCTTTTGGTGATTAGGTGGTCATTTTGCATATTCTGACTTTTTCAGGTTTAATAAAACTCAGACCAAAGATAAATGGCACTTTAGAAATTCAATTCAATGTCCTCTATTTATTTTTTATCTTACTCAAAGTATTTGTTGCAGAAGAAAGAATGATACAGTATTTTGCTTGTTTGGGCATCCAACAAAAATATCTCTTATCCCTTTGTTTCTAGTTCCATGTTGGCAATCCCACCCTTTCCCTCAATGAGCAATGCAGGGCTGGCTACCATAAAATCACCAGGGTCATTCTGCTTACACAATATGGAAAAATTGATTCTGCTGATGCCTTCAGGCTTACTAAAAACCATCACTAGTGGCCTGGGGAGATCCTAATTCAGCTCCTCCAAAACTCTTCAATACATCTCAATGAAAACTACTGCTCCCAACACTTAATGTGCAGGTTTGTTTAACATTTTCTTTAAGTACTATACGAATGAAAAGTATGCTATATTCATAGAAGTGCTCCCAAGATGCAAAAAAGAAATAATTAGAGGAACAGCAATTGTTCCTCGTCTAATAGTAAAAACACACTGCCAGGATTTTTCTTCCAAATAATCCCAGGCTTTTATTGCACTCTGACAACCATAGATTTCTCCCTGTACTGTTTGGTTTCTACTGTCAAATTATTATAATCACCCACTTCTGGTTTACATTCCTTCTTTTTGCCTCGTGTGCTATTTTATAATAGACATAATAAATGCAAATGTGAATTTTATTTCTTACAATTTTTATAGCTTCCTCTGTATTTATTTTACATCTATATGTGTAGATATTTATTGATCATACCCATCTACCCAAACCCAGGGTATAATGAGTAAAATTTTGCACTTCTAGGGTCCTTTACTGCTAAGCTCGGTTTTTCAGATGTGCATAAGCCTGCTTGTTGATTTGTCTCCATGGAATTAACATGGAATTCAGAACAGAACCATGAAACAGCTTGAAAAGATGAAGGGGAAAAATGTGTTTTTCTAGGTACTGCTGTATTTCATCCTTTAAAATTAAATTAGAATATAAATTCACAGCTTTCAGCATCCAATATATTTAGATGTACTTTAAAATATTAAGTCCAATTATGAGTAATTTGAGGCTAGATGGTCTCCTTGTTATTACTCTGAAAGCTTTCTTTGTCTTTCATAACCTGTGATGACGAGGCAGAAAAAAGCAATTTTTATGAGCTAGTAGCAGACAATTTTTCTGTTCTAATTAAAAGTCATAATTACACTTTTGATTAACCCAGAATGAACAATAAAACAGATTAGTTATCAGCTTGCTACATTTTGTGAAACAATATCGAAGCTTAGAAAATTTCAAGTTCTCTGACATTTTTAGCATAGCTAGATAAAGCAAAAACATAAATGCAATTTATGTTTAACAATGTCCAATTTTGATATCTTATTTGAAAAATGAGCAGAATTACCAATTCAGACAAACTTCTATTGCTGCAGATTTTTGTTGGTTCATAAACCAAGTGTTTTGCTTGCATTACTTTAAATAACTTAATTGCACAATAAGTTGTGGTTTTGGGTTTATTTTTTTTTTCAACAGCAAAAGTCAGTGTTTGAGTTTTTGAATGTCAAAAATGTTAATGAAATATCTTAGAAGGGTGATTTGATGCTTTTAAAGATAGTCAATATGCAAAGCTTTTTTTTTTTTTTAATTGACAGAAGGTGTCACACAAAGAATCAATGACCTGACATGATTGAGGCCATGCAGGACACAAGTCAGAAAGGCAGACTCCACCTCAATATGCTGGTGAACTATAATAAAACAAGTCACAGAGTGCTGCCCCCTCCTCAAAATACAGATTCCTTGACTCCCCTCATGTCTGCCATACCTTTCATAAAGGGAAACTGGAGTGTTTGGAGTACCTGGGCATTTAAATGGTTCTTCTCTTCTCCAGAAATAAGGGTTACCAATCACTTCTGACCCACACACAGCTCCTAGCATGGCAAAGAATAACATTCAGGTTATTTTCAAAGAATCTAATTCTTCTCTTGGGGCAAAGTTGCAATTCAACAGCAAATGGTGGGGCTGGTATTCCACAGCTGTGCATAGGTGGAAACTTCACACATGAGTGGAAACTCCTTTCAAACAGCATAATTGGGTTTTAGCCACAAAAGCTATTTTAGAGTTAAAGGAAATGCAATAAACAATAGGCAAGAATCAAATACAAAAAGCTTCTGAATGAGAAGGTGAGAAGGAGGTATCTAGGGCAGTGCTGGTGCAAATTCCTGCAATATTCCCTAGGTCACATACTGCCAGAAGACTCACCACAGATCCCTCTGCAGAAGGAAACTTATCTGAGAAACTTCAACTGTGGAGAGGTGTTTAAAGTGTTTTAATAACTAAAATCATGTCACATGCTTATAATTATATACATAAACAGATAATTATCAATCATGCAAACTAAGAGGGCCTTTAGCATATCAATTAAACTTCAGGAGCTGAATCAATACTGAAATCTAATTCAAACTCATAGATCAGGCTGGCATTTGAAATGAGCATCTCAAATTCCTGTCATACTCTAAGAATATCAGAATTCTTTATCAAGAGAGATCTGGGGGTGGGGAGGTTCGTTTCTACAACCTTGTGAAGTATTAAAGATCAAGGTGGGGAATGTCACAAACTCCTGAAAAGCAATGATCTATTGGGCAAAACTTATTTTAGGGTTGGGAAAACTTACAAGTATCAATTCACAAAGTAAATCACTTTTGTGTAGAGGACATGAAAGGCTCAGGGTTCTTGAGGTTTGACTTTGATAAAATTGAGCTGATCAGAGAGACCATACCTGGATGGATACTCTCACCAGCGCTTTCCACTTCTAACATCAGACTAAAATTTGCCTACAGCATGCTTCCATTCCGAGTATTGTAACCGGAAGAAACAAAAAATAAAATTTTATCTCATTTTAAAATAAGTTTTAAAATGTACCAGACAAATATACATTTGTCTCTATACGCTGAGAAATTCATACAATAATTTTTGAACAAATGTTTAGAGATTCATAAACATTGACATGAATAAGCAATTTTGCACATTGACTTAATTTGAAACTTGATTCTACTTGTGCATTGGGATAAAAAAAATGAATATTAATCTATTATGAGTCTGCTAGCAGAACTCTTAGTGTATTTGGGAGTTTAAAATAATAGTTTTAAATTTGATCAAGTAAAGGCCAGATGCACCTCTAATTACTTTAGACGTCTTGTAAAATTCTATTAATGTTGTCATAAAATGCAAAATGTCTATATCTGGAATTCCTAGAGGACAATTAGCAGAAAATGTACATAAGGTTTAACAGGTTATAGAGAAATTATAAACTATTGAGATCACATGTGATGTTTATATGCTATAATCTTATATACTATAATCTTGGTTTTAAAAGCAAACCTCTCAAATTCAGTACTACAAAATGCTGTCTTAGGGCTCCCCACGTTTCTTCTTTCTTCAGTTAAAGGCATCTAAAATAGTAACTAATAGTATTTTTGTTGATATATGAGGAAGCAGTCTGGCATAACAGAAGAAGAAATGCATATACATGAACAAACCCAGCTTGTATTAACTACAGACTGCTAATTACAGAGATAAGAAATAGGAAAGAGTCCTTCCTCTTCCCCCCATAAATTTCTTCCCTTTAAAAATTAAGAAAATACTCCAGATTTTAAACATTCCTTAGCAATTCACTGGGAAAACAGACTGTGTTCTCCAAAATAGAAATACAGATAGACAAATAGCAAAAAGAGGTGACATTTTTCCTATTGAGCAACCTAAAACTTGATGCAACTTAATGAGGAGAAGAGGAGATCAGAAAGAGTCAGACTTTGCTGCATCACAAAGAGAAGGGCAAAGGAAGAGTTGCTTCTGAGAACCTCTAAGGCTCCCAAAAAGACAAGGTTAGTCTCAAATCGGTGCAATGGATCAACAAAGGCCAAGCTGCTCTCTGTGCCCATAATTAAGAAATCAATATTTTTTTTCCTACCCTGGTAGTTTCTTTAACAGTTTATATCTGACACAGTTTATTAGCATATGTAAAAAATAAGTGAATCTGAACTAAAAACGCACACCAGTTTAAGTGCGTGGGGACAGTTGCCCAGGCACGTCAATTCTCTGAACATAAAACCTTGTGTGACAAATCATTGAAGAATTTTTGAAGAATTCTCCTTAAAATTCATTGCTTTTACTTGGTAACTGAAATTTCCTAGTAAAACACACTCTTAATCAAATTTTTAACGATATTTTTATTCATACATTAGGGAACACAGGAAAACAACATGGTTGTAAAATTGTTAGTACAATTAACTAATAACCTCCATTTTCACTGTGCAATCTGAAGATGCACCACTCCTGCTTTGAACTAACATGAAAGGAAAATGAGCATCATCAGTAGTCGTGTAACATATGAGATGTGAGAAAAGTTCTACTAAAAATCAACAATGCTTTCCAAAGTATTCATCTTGCATGGTGACTCACCCTGAAAACAGCACTACAGCTCTTCCTACAACATTAATTCTGAGAATTTATACCTCTTGTACCAAAGTCTTTTTCTCTTAATTTTTAACTGAAATTTTTATCTTTTTACAGGAACTCAACAGTTGCTGTATTTCCCTCTATATGTAGCAAGTTCAGCTATTACAAAGAGTTTCAAAACCTACAATTTCTAGAGACAGAACCTACTCCCATGCCCAGCCCTCAAAAATACCTGTGGATATCACAGAAAAGTAGTACTTATGAAAGTAACACTTATCCCCCACTTCATCCATGGCCATGGCACTCCTACAAGCACACAAAACATTCATTTCAGTGTTCTGTAACAAATCTCCAATTGCAGTTGCTGGTTGGTTCACAAAAGGACCCCAAAACCAGTAACAGGATCTCAAGCTAAATAGAGTGAGGGAAATTTCACACTGTAAAAGCACATGCAATACTGACCAAGAAGAAATCACGTTTGGAGCTCCAAACTGATTCTTTAAGAGTTGAGGAGAAAGCAGGGGATCACTTAGAATTAGAAATTGCACGTATTTAAATTGCACCCCCTTGATGAGTACACTGGCATAGCAAGCTGCAGCCTAATCTCAGTTTTCCATGAATTCCAAGAAAACCCAACTGCATTCTGCACCAGCTCATCAAAGCTCCTGGTTCATGCACCTCAGAGCAGACGACCACTGGTTATTCATGGCAAATTTCCACAGGGCCAGAGACAGCAGAGATGTGTTCAAGAGCATCTGCACCACAGGATTTCCAGCCCAGGTCAGCAGTAGCCATGGGATTTTTTTATTCCATGCTAAATAATGCAACTCTTTCCCTCTCCATCCATTCAGTGTTTCACCTTTATTCTGTATCTACCAAGTTTTTTGTTTGCCTACCTTTTTCTGTGCTTTGTAGCATTATGTGAGCCACCTAAAAAGTCATCAGCCTTTCTAAACTGATTAACTAATTCTCTTACAATACACCTCTGCTGTGGAAGGAAGAAAGCTTTTACTGCACCAGCCAAGCCTTTTCAAGTAGGAGCTGTTCACACTGTCTCCAGTTCATTAGGGAAATTAGTAATAGTTGGTACAGTTGGCAAACAAATGAGGATGTTGTAACTTGCAATTATGCAGAAATAGAATGCATATTTAGAAACATGGTGTTCAAATGAAAGAAAGCTAAAAAGTTTTGAAATTTTTGCTTTACAAACATGGAGAAAAAAAGCTGACGAACTAATATTCACAGTCATTTAAGTTTTACAATATGTGGAAAGCACAAGTATTGCTTCAATAAAATAAACAAAAGAATTTATCATCCAGAAAGTATGATTTTGAAGCCTTTGTATTCTAGCAATATAATTAATGACAAAACTCTCAGAAAACAATTTTGTAAATTAAGGGTTCCTCACCTACCATTTCCTTAGCTCCCAATTACCTGCTTGTTCAATGAATTCATTTAGGGAAAACAGCAGTAGGTGGACCAAAATAAAATCATACAGTGAACTAATTTTCCCTAAAGTGCTGCCTGAATTCAGGTTGAACTCTTCTCAATACAGTGGGTTAGGTACTTAGAGGGCAAGTTTACATTCTGCTTCCTTTCTGAAATGCTGTTTTTAATACAGTATTCTATTCACTGCTGTGCTCTTCTTATCACACTCAGGGAAATAGAGTATTTATCTCATTTATTTAAAAGTGACTTGAAAAGTACCCCAGTTTTATACACTTCTTATATGAGATGTTCAGAAGTGCTTTTTCTCTTTGAAAATTAGAAGTTTCTGCTTGAACTGTGCTCTGCAGTGGCCCCTGATGGTTAAATTACTTGCTAATTCCTACTTTGCAGAATTTCTCAGGTTCAGTTAATTTTCCCTGCTCTCCTTTCCAGTTGTCTCTCTGCTCAACTCCTTCAAGTGATCCAGAAGTTTTTTAAGACATGGTTGGGGGTGAATTAAAAAAAACCATAATCAAACACAATTTCAAACATGAAGGAGTAACATATGAGATGGAGATTTTAGTATTAAAATTCTTATGGAAGGTTATGGAATACGAGAATACCCGAAACAATACGAGAAACTCTGGTAAAAAGGACTGGTTTTAGTATTTTTCCATTTCATTTAAACAGTGATCTTATTTTAAAACTGAATGGGGGTAAATTTTGGGCAAATTTGAAGCCCACTTATGTAGTCATTGACAACAATGCTGTCATTCATAGACACAAATAATTACAGACTAAAAGCTCAATTAAATATAAAACATTTTTTAGCTCTCACTGCAGCTTCATACATTTGCCTTCACAGCTTCATTTACAACTAGAGACAAGACAAAATCAGCCTGTCATCCTTGCTTCCGTCATATCCTTCAAAGCTTCTTGAAACTGGTGTTAGCAGCTGCCTTTTGTTCTGCTCTAGCACAACAGCAGTGCCCAAAACAAAAAGGTAAATAAGCCCCAAAATCCAGCAGACCATCATTAACTGCTGAATTCCAGGCTGCACTGAATCAGAACATGGGAAGGAAAAGTGCTGAGAAGACCAGAAGACCAAGGTATAAAAACACAGAATCATTTAGGCTGGAAAGGACCTTGAGATCATCAAGTCCAACCAATAACTTCACACTGCCAAGGCCACTACTAAGCCATATTCCCCTAAGAACTACATTTTTAAATACCAGCAGGGAAGTATTTAAAACACATGGAGAACAGTAATTACTCAGTTTAAAACTCTTTTCTTTATTTAGTCTTCTTTTTTCTTTATGATCATGGCATAGTGGCTGCAAAATGGAAAAGCCAGTGGAGCCCACTGCCATCACCTTGTGAACGTGGCTCTGTACATTTAAAGCCACCAAATATGGTTCCAAAGGCTGTTCGGAAATAAATGCCAAAAGTAGAGATATTTTTGGACTGAGCACTGCTGAAAACCTCCAGAAGATGGAAGAAAGATATTTCAGCCCCTTCCACATTTTTCAAACAACAAAGATTTACTACAACAAACAGCAGTCAGAGATCACATACTCAAATGGCTTGGGTTGGAAGGGATCCCAGAGATCATCCAGTTCCAACCTCCCTGCCATGGGCAGGGACACCTTCCACAAGAACAGGATGCCCAGAGCTCCAACAGCCTGCTAAAACACTTCTAGGAATGGGGCAGTCACAGTTGTTCCAGTGTGTCTTAATAAAAGAAAAGTTTTCATATAGGAAATCTAGCATCTTCTAGTTTGAAGCCATTAATGACTGGATCAATCATTAAAATATTAAAAATTATATTTAAAAGCCAAATATTCTGTCTGACAGGAGCTTAAAAAGTAAGAATAATGTGTCACACCAGGACAAATAAAAAAGCTTCATAGACTCTGTTTTTCAAGGAAGAATTCTAAATGAGAATCACACGCTCGTTTATCTCTGCTCAACACTTTTCAGTGTGCTAGAAGGCTCCTCATGGGAGATATTTGCTGATATCATAGAAGGCTTTTCTGAAGATTTCCAGCATTCTTATGAGGATTCTAAAGTTCAGCAGTGCTTTAGCAAAGTCAGTCTGTAAATTCCAAGGTTTCTGGGATAAATAAGGGCTTCTGAGGTCTGGAGAGCAGTGCAACTCATGGGAGAAACCAATAAAACTGACAGAATGCCTTATGATCTTTTTATTCCTTGCACAAATGTCTTGCCTTATTTTAGATAAGTCAGAATGGTAGCTGGCAGAACACAGGCTTAGCATAACTGCAAATCACATGTGAATAAAGTGAGGGCTAGGAGGGATGCAACTCATGACAGCATAGTTTCTCATAAACAGAATCTCTTTAGCTTTGTAAAAGTTGCTGACTCAAAAATTCAATCCAAAAATATTAACAGAACCTTTTGTCAAACAGGCATTGTGAAAGGTTAGCACATCTCATCAGAGAAAATAAAAGGAAAAATCCATCTCCCCCCAAGAGTACCTCAACTTGTGGGCTTCCATGAGAATGCTCATTTCACTGGACAAATTAAAAACTTCCTTCAAAGTGCTCCTCTAAAGAATTTCTCAACTGAATTTTTATTAAAACAGTTCCTTAACTTATATATATATTTTAAACATACAAATAAGTAATCTAGCAAGTCATTATCTTAACACTACATAAGACTTCACTAAAGCCCAGTGTGTTCTGTACCCTGGAGTCCAGGACTGCCCGTGCAAGCTGTTCATATAAAGACACCACTTAAATGAGAAGTTGGATGTAGGATCTCCAGTTAGGAATGAGTTCTTAATCCACTTATTGAATATAAAATTCTGGCCTTCTCCAAGGAACCACTAAGAGTAAAACAGAGACATCTTTCTGTTGGATTCCATAAAACAAATGGAATATGGCACCACTTCACCAGCTGAAGCTTATATAGCTCCTGACACCACAAGTAAGTCTAACATGCACCCTGTGAACTCAAAACACTGCATTTATCCTCAAAACAGGTAATATTGCTAAAAAGAAAATACAAAAAACAAAGCAAAATAACAGCCCTTGTTGTTACACATCTACAGTGGATAAATATTAGGAATTTGCTTATGTAGGATTTCTTATTTGGTAATGTCACAACAACTTTTTCAAAATGAATTGTGCTAGAATTGAGGAAAAAATTCTGAAAAATCATTTTGGATTCTAACTGACATTTGCATAGTCTGAAATGTTAATCTTCTAAGGAACAGTGTGCTTCAGATGAAGGCTATGACAAATGCAAAACAACTTCATGGAGTCTACTCAAATGCAATACCAGACTCCAAAATGAGTTTGATCATTCTGTACCAAGATCAGACTATAATCAGGTCTGTATCATACAGTTCTGCTGGTGCAGTGATACTAACAGATTTTAAAATAATAATCCCTAAAAAATCACAATCTAAAGGACATACCAGTATGTTTTCCTCTGCATTTCCAAAGCACATAAAGAAAGAGTTTTCACGGACTGCAATGACTTCTTGAAAGCAAATAAGAGAAGTAGTATAAGGTTACAGCTGGTGCACGTGTTACTTCTCCAAAACTGCTCTGAGGGGTAGCATGATGGTAGCTATCTAGTAAGTATTTTATTCAGTGTCATAATTCAAGCTAAATAAAGTGAAAGTCACCTACCACTGTTAAATACAGTCACTTCCACAATCCCTTGGCAGTAAGAAGAGCAGATGCACTTTTGTCATACCCAAATTAGTGTTTGCTGTGGATTTATGAAACTTGCAGCTCACTTGCTTATCAAAATAGTGACAGTATTATTCTGGACACGGGGAAAATTTGAATTTGATCTGGCCATGGGCCAAATCATAGGAGGTGCATGCTGAAACAAGTTAATGAGTAGCCAGAAGAAGTGGCCAGTAATTGGCAGCTCAGCTTCTGTTGTAACAAATGCTCATTAGGAAGACAGACTGACTACTTGGCTTCTTCATTTATTCAGTTTTTGACCCATAATTTAAATATTCCAAACTGTTCCATTTTAAAATACAGGACAAGAAGACTGTATGATCTCACGTATGGAGGTGTCAGCTCCCAAAATATTTACACGTGAAGCAGCCAGTTAATGCACTTTGCCATGCATGGGAATTATATCTGACACTAAATAAACAATGATAAACAGTGACTGGGAAGTACCTGTTCCAGAGAATGTATCAGCTCAAGCAAGTTTTGTCCATTCCCTAAAATGTACCTGGGAATTTTTTTTGTTTGAAAAAGGGTGTCAGGAGCAGCCTGCTCCCTAGGGTACAGCTGTTGGGCATTGTTTGTGCCCAGAGATCAAGGAAATGCAACTCAAGGCTGATGTGTGCTGGTGTGTTTACAACAAGCCAGAAGCAGTCACACCCTTTACCAGCAAGAAAACTGCTGAATCTAATGGGCAGTTTGACAGGAACCTGTATCAGCTGGCATTTGGAAAATAAAACTCAGTCAAAAAGCAAGCGGATAATGAAGAAAGATGTCATCCACTCAACAGATAACAAAATCAGACAATTTGAAAAGTGGGAGACAGGCCTCTTCTTGCTTTTAGACAAAACCGAAAATCTAACCCCACAGCTGATGGCGGTGCTGAGAAGAATGACAGTAATTTCTGTAACACAGTTCTGTGCCAGGACCCATTAAGTGCTGAAAATGGATTTGGAATCAGCTGGTAGGAAAGCAAAGTATGCAAGTTCCATGATCCAAAATTAAATAGCTGAAACAGAGTAATTCAATTAAATTCTCTAAAACTTTCAGTGATAAATCACATGCATATATCACTGGCATAGATTACTTGCCTGTGTGGGCCCATCAATAAAAGTTCTGTCGAGGAGTCCTTCCCACAGCTTTCATCCTAAAATGTCCCCAAAAGCATTCCTGAGACTGCTTTGGACAAGCTGCTCTCCTAAAAATTGTTTACACATGAGCTGCAGTCTAGAAGTGACCCCTGTCAGTAAACACACAGTGAGTTTAGAGCCCAAACGTATGCCAGGCTGCTCCATCAGCACCGTGCATGCTGCATTTCATTGCTCACAGCCTGAACTTCACCATGGTGTGAAATGTAGCTCAAAGAGCTGCAGATGGACTGCACTCAAATGTCTGAATCTCTGATGCTTTCCATGAGCAGCTCAGATCTGTGGGCTGCCATCCAACAGGTTTAGCCAAGCGCAAAGCATGAAAAATTGCATCAAGAGACTGTTTCTGTAGTCACTTCAGCTGAGCTACTTGAATGCCATGTTCATCACTACAGTAAAAAAACCCAAACATCAGAAAGGCCTGGGATCTGTTCTGTTGAGCTGCCCAGCTGTGACCACTCCACAGCCCAGCAGGGACATCAGGAGACAGAGGCTGCAGAACATCACACAAGACATGTCATTCTGACAACCTCCCCCACATCTTCAGATTTTTGAAGTCTTGGTCAAACTGTTCATGCCAATGTGCTTAAATGCAAGCTCTCTGAAAGCTCATTATTCCAATTCAGCCAGAGGAGGGAGAAGGGCAGTCACTCCCAAACACACACTGGTAGTACAGGGTGACCTGCGCAAGCAAAAGCAGCCCGTGTCAGTCATCTGTGAGGCGCAGCATGAGTGATCAGACATGCACCATCTGCATGGAAGAACTTCTTCTTGTTCTTAATAAACAGCCCAAAGAATTAAACCAGTACTGATTTAAACGGGCATGTACCAACCCAGCCCTTCTTCAGTGGTCTTACTCTGTGTATAAACCCAACAGGTACTCTTGGAAGAGCTCTTTGTTTCTATACTGCTGTTTAGAGGGCAGCATAATCCTTCTGGGAAGGCATCTTCCTTTGCAAGGATAAGCTGAAGCAGCACCACAAATCTTCAAGGATAGCTGCAGCACTAATCAAGTTTACCTGGGCTCTTTGAAATTGAAGAAAGTGAAAAGTTGATTCAAAGCAAAATAAACATGTTACTGACTATATATTAGGTAAATAAACATAACACAATAATTATAGTATTATACGTAACACTAAGTATCGCAATGAGAGAATGACAGTAAGAGATGTGAAATAACATCTGTGGTTAAAAGGAAGCCTTGACAACAAAGGACAAACACTTGCCACTGGTTTTGCACCTACTTATCTAAAAGAATGGCTGGATGTGTTTTTCTTAACTGTAGACCTATTAGTTACAAATACTAATTCAATACGGAAAACTCTCCCAGTGAAACACACTTCAGGCACAGATCTACCTGTGCAGACCAGCTGGCTTTTCAGACTAGTTAGTCACAAACAAAAATATCTTTTGCTTTTGTGCAACTAAACTTCTTATCCCTTGCCTGGGGACACAGAACTCTGAATATTAGGTTGCAATGACTTACTTGTAGTAATTTATTTTTTTTAAAACTCCAATGATCTTTGCATCATCAGAAACAGAACAAACAAATCATTTTGATGGCACTCATAATGTGTCTTTTTTAAGAAGGAAGAAAGGATTAAAACTGTTGACCTTTTATATTAAAAGGGACGCTGAAAAATACAAACTACTTTCACCTTCACTTACCGCTGGTCAGTGCTCTAACTCTGGCAGAAGTAAAAATAACTAAAAAAATCAAAGTGTTTCAGATATTTACACACAAAATGTAAGTGTGCATGCTTACATACCTCCCCTATTTTGATCTGCAAACTATATTAAAAATCATACTTTCAGATGCACAACTGTCAGGCCAAAGGAACAATGGCCTTTTCACTATATGAATGCTTTACTACAAACACAAGTGCAGGCTTCTCCCCATTTTCCCACCACTATCCTGTTATCCACACTTGCAAATGCCCACAGACAAGGAGATAATTTAATTAGTACGCATAATTAAACCAAATGATGGTATCTGGGCACTTATGTTCTTACTTTCATTATTAAAACTTATTTTTTAATGATAGTCATCAATTATTTTTCAGATTTTGAAGCACAGTCATGAAATAAGAAAATGTTTCCCGAAAATTTCTGTCAAGGGTTTAAAGTTTGTATTTCTTGTGGCCACACTATCAAAGTAAATTCACAAAAAATGAAGTCAACAAGCATAATTGTTGAAAGGTGTGACAGAAAAATCATTTAGACCACATCCTTAACAGAAACTTTTGCCTGAAAAGCATCCTGCAACAAATGGGGGGTGGGGGAAAGGACATTTTTTCATATGTCCAAGAATGTTTTGTATCTATAACTTTTCTATGTCTGCTTCAGGAAAATTTGCCATTTAGGAATCTATCTGGATTTTATTTAAGAGTTTTGAAACTCTACATATTGGGACTCAAAATGTTTCCTAAAATGTTATCATTTTAGCTCTTTTGAGAGCAATTTGCATTTCAGTACTGAGATTACCACAACCACAACACCTCAGTGCATTTAATACAGGAGGTTTGCAGTGGGAGCCAACAAAAACAATAAAAATTATTTCTCCCGGTAACACCCACCTAAAAAAAAAAGATTTGCAATTAAGGGTTTGCCATTCCTGTATGATATTAACTTTCTGACACTACTCACTCATTTTCAGCATTTTGTTTCTACATGGAAGTCTGCTGTGCCCTGAGGAATTGTTGTAGACAAAAGGGGCATTTTTACCTCAGTAACTATTCATATTTTGTACTTTTACTTAGAAATGCACATGATTTAGGGAAAAATAAAAAATTCTATATATATCTTTTCACTTGAAATCTTATGCTGCCATGAACAGGATCTAATTTTTTAATCAAATCATAAATAAAACCAAAATTCTGACTCTCTAGTGTTATTAAGACAAAAGATTCTTCCAAAATGCAAACCAGCTTTGTACTAAAACCTTCCCTTACTCTGGGTATGTGCAAATCATTTATATGTGCATGCACTTTTGTTTGCTTTTTTTAATTCATAGCTGATGATCTAGGCTTTATATATAGAAATTATGAGGAAATATAGGTTGCTTTGAAAAATGATTTTGCAAGCATATCTAGAGCAATTCCTAGGATAAATTAATGTATTTACATTTACATTACATTTCCATTCTCACTTATTGAGTGTTTCTATAGTCTCAGCTCGTTGTTGTTATTTTGCTAAGGGCCAGGTATGCAAAAATTACCATATTATAAACTTTCTTCCCATAAAATAGCTTCCCTGTTTTAAAATTATGCTATTGTGATATTTAGCTGTTATTTCCTTGTGAACTTCAAATATATTTCAGCCTAACAAATTCAAATCCCTTTAATAAACACTCCTTGCTGCTTGTCCATACCTTCTTACAAATTTTTTAAATTTTACAGTTAAGAACTTTGTCCTTTGTTTTACCTTTGTAACTCTTTCCTGAAAATATACCTAAATCATACAAAACCAGTATTAATTCAGAAGGTCTTGGCACATTATTTTGGGAATTTTCAGCCTGGATTTCTGCTACATGCTCAATCATATTCAAAAGGCAGGGTCCACATCAGCTGAAGTTCAGGTTATAAATGCAATGAATAAAACTGTTCTGACTATGGGTAGGAATGATTGTGAATAATCTCAAATTTATACAGTACACCATAAGTCACTGCCACCTTTTATTCATGTGAGCATGTACACGTTATATTTGTTTATGGAAAAGAGTTCTTAAAAAAAAATCTCATAATGTTGCAGCATATGCTACACAGGGAAGTTGTCCCTTTGATCTGTATAAATCTACATGTTCAAGACATCTTTAATCTAAAAAACCTTCTTCTCTATCACCTTTGGAGAGTTTTTAATTAAAAAGTTGAGTTACTAGGAAAAAAAAATACGAATCTGAGTTAGGAAGATGTACTTATTTAAGAAACTTGGAAAAAGAGCCTTCACAATTTGCTTCAAAATCAGCATAAATTGATAGTGTGTTCTAATTATGAACACACTTGAGAATAGTTAAATTAATGAATATTTCCCCTAACTGTTACAAATACTAACAATAATTGACTAATAAGTATTCACTGGAATAATTATTTACAGTAAATTTTAAAATAATCTTGAAAAGATCATAAGAGTTTTTAAAAAAAATATAAATGCATCCTTTTGCAGCAGTAGCAAAACCAGTCCTGAAATTCCATTAAGCAGACATAACTTTCTTCTAAACAGGAATATAAGAGAACATGTATATTGTTTACCATACATGCAGCTTTTATTCCACTATCCTATCAGTAAATTTTGTATTTTGCCCGCTGCAAAGCAAACACTCGGCAGCCACAGAGCGGTTTTACTGAAAAGCATCTGAAGTTACCAAAGGTCACTCTCAGGAGGATGTATTACTCAGTGCCTGCAAATAAGACTTCCACTTAATGTTTCTCTGCATGAATTTGATCCTAAGAACTTTAGTCACGATTCAGCAAAACCTCTAAAGAACAGGCATTATCCCCCTGCCCTTGATGGGGGCTCAGAGGTTACTGGACCCCTTTGAGTAAATCTGGTTCTTTCCTCCAGCCTGAGAGGTGAGGCAATCCTGGAGGAACTGTCTCAAATACAAGGACACGAAAAATAAGTTGGATGATTACACATGTTGTCAAAAATACCACTGAGAAAAGAAACTTTGTTGAGCTAGATCCAGCAAGATGGAGGAGCAAGTAGCATAACTTTCATTATTTCCGTGTTATTTTTAAAACATTATCAACTTTCATTGCCTTTTAGCCTCTGGACCCGGATCTCTTGCTTGCACTGGCAACACTCTCAGTTTTTTTTCTGCAGCCACAGGAGTCAGAAGTTCTCATTCAATGAATGTCAACTGAATCTCTTGGGTAACCATTTGAAAGTCCAGAACTCAAGAGAAATTCTAGATGTCACACAATCCATCATAACAAAAATTAGAAGAGTTAGAAACAGGTATTTACTGAGGTTTCTATCAGCATTCTGCCCTAATCAAACGGCATCAGATATTCAAATGCAGTGCAAATCCACTTAAAGAATGTTTCTTTAATCAATGGATTGACAAGGCCCCAAGGAAGCTGCAAAAGGCAATCAGCATATGCTGGCAGGGAACTGGAAATGTAATTACAATCTAGAGAAAGGAAAATTTCACTGTGCCCTTCAAAACAACGCAAACTCTTGTCATTTGCATGATGTCCCTCCTATCAAAGAAAGAGACAGAACCCCCTTTCCCACATATTTTCATGTTGGCCATTTAGTACATCCACAAACTTGTGAAATCAGGAAAGAAAGGAAAATGAGTTTTGAATAAAGATGTGCTTGACTTGGAGTTAAATTTCTGAGTCTGCAACCCATCCAATTCCCACAGTACTTGGGAATTTCTGCCACAAAACCTGACACACAATAAGGCCCTGCTTAATTTTGCCTCAGCTTTCAATGATATAACATGAAAAAGAAGATAAAGCTTGCTCAATCTGATGAAATTCCAGTAACTCAGGTCCTCTGTATTCGAATAAAATTTTTCTCTTTTTATTCCTGATTATTGTATGGCTCATTAAAGGAATAAACCCCAGCATGACATGAAAAATCACTTTAGTCTGATAAAATTAAATAAAACTCTATTCAGCAACAGAAGTAGCTTAGCTTGACTCTAAGAGAGAAGCTGAACAATAATTATTTTATTTACTACAGAACTTATTTTATAATTTTGATGCTTTCAAAAATTACACTTCTGAACAAGAGGTATTCTTTCCTATCAAGGGGAAATCTCCTTTTTATTTATTTAGAATTTTCCTGCATACATACATACATTGCATAAATTTTAGAGCAGCTAAAGTTTCAATTCACTTCATGTTCAACCTTAAGTCAAATTAAAATAACCTGCAAACTGGAAATAGCTAAAGACTGACAAACAAAGCAAGCAGAGACAAAAGGGGAGGACTAATACTTTCTACCAAGTAACTCCATCTATATTTCTGAAGTTTTCTAGGCAGATTTATCATTAGATCTTTTACTGAAAAGTCACTGAAAAACTCAACAACAAAACCACTAAGATTTATGTTTCAGGAAATAATTGAGGAAAAACATCTGATACTTAATGTGCAGAAAGCACTGGAGATGCTTTAACAGCAAAATATTTTATTCTAAAACTGTCTGGTTCAATAGTGCCACAGAAACTGGCCTAAACTCGAAAAGTTGTCTGGGTTGCAAGCTTGGGGTTTATTTAGGATGAGTGGAGTTTTTTTGTGGGATTTTTTATTTTGTCTGGGTTTGGTCTTTTGTTTCTGAGGTGGGGGAGTTGTTCAAGATTTCTTTTTGTCTCTTGGTTCCAGGATGCAAAGTTAGAGGATAACTGGTCTTTCTCAATAGATCAGTCACCAGTTTTTTTCCTCCAGTCACTACTAGCATGATTTCACCTTTCAGCAAACACAACACAGTTGTGACTCTCTTTTCCCAACACATTTTCAGTTCTCCTGCTGCTGCGTCCAAGAGTCCCCTCATTAAAGCTTCAACTCAAACCTCTTCCTAACCACCACTTTAAAAGCAAGCCACGACAGACAAGCTGGTCCTGGTCCAAGCAACCCAACATCTGTGAGAAATTCCTGCCACAACCCATGAGACCTCCCTTGAGCTAAAATGAACCAAGGTGAGGGTCCCTCCTGGGGGAGGCACAGAGAGAGCTGGGAAGCCCTGATGGGTGACACTCCAAGCCTTCACAGATGGCTTCTGAAGGAGCTTGAAAGGCAACTACTGATGGAAATACAAATTATGGGCAGCTTACCTCAAAATAATAAGTAATAACAAGTTTTGTTTGCAATAGCCAGAAAGGAAAACTCTTGATTTTAAAATACCCTTGTGTTGTTTCATGAGAAATGAGATTTTTGTGTGAGTTAAGTGCTGGTGAGCAAAGAAGCATTTAATTTCCTCAATTCCTCATTTGATGTAAATCAAGAATCTTACTAAATTTTGCAGTTCTATTTTTTCCTTTAACAAAAACTTATAAAATAAAAACACCTCCCTCCCCACATACACACACTTTAATAGCAACAAGCAGATTTTGGAACTTTGTTCCACATTTGTTACCAGGGAAACTGCACAGACTTGGAGAGATTCACATGCAAATTATTTCCTAATCTGCTCTGTCATAAAAACACAATCCAGCACTCAACCAGCAATATGCATTAAAATGCAAAGCCCAGGATTATCAGAGAGCTCGGTCTTAATTTTGACTCTGTTTGGTTCTTATATTCAATGCTTATATCCTTTGCTATGAAACTGCTGCTAAACCACTCTGATTTGGTGAAAAAAGTCTTCTACCCTAGACTGTGTAATGAAGACAGCAAGGAGCAAGACTTTTGAGCAGAGAAAAGATTCTGCTGCTTTCTGAGTCAGCCTGGGCAGTGCAGCCAGCCCTAGTGTCCCTGCGCTGTCCCAGCAGCCCTGCTGGGCCTGGGGCTAGCACACCTCACTCACCTGGGATCTGAACCTGCTGCTGCAAAGGTCACTACTCCATTAGCCTGAACACTTGGGCTTGCTCCAATGAAAACACACACCGGCACAGTGCACAACACTGGGAGAACCAGAAATTAAAGTTCTACAAGCCTGACATTAGCAGCGCTATTTAGAACACTCCACTGAAGGAGAACTGGCTTCACTCAGATTTGTGAGTGAGTGTTCAGGCATTCCCACACTGCCTCAAATTAGTTAATCTTTGTATTTCCAGCACCAGTGAAGCTGCAAAGCCAGAGCCTGCAGCTTCTGGCAGAGGCCAGAAACACCTGGAAGTTTCTTGCAGCTCTGTTGGGTCCCAGCTGCAGCAGCATTGACCCTGCCTCATGCCCAAGCATGGCAAGATTTGTGCCCTGCCAAAGGCAGCAGAAGTATATGTATCTTCAGGGAACATGATATTTACATTATAGAAGGATAAAGGGAGCTTATTTCCTGTCACAAAAACATTACAGAAACCTGTCTGCTCCTAACTCCTTCCGCTGGCTTGAGAGAGGATGTGTTAGCAGCCTCAACCCCTGCGTAAGTGATACCCCAACTTTGCTGCGATAGGAGCTCATCAGGACCTGACAATGTGCATTTAAGCATTTGATTACATCACCCACTGGTCATTAAGGAAACCACAGTTGCATCTTCCTGTTACAGCCTATTTGATTAAGTTATATGATACATCCTCCAGCATTATTCATGCCCCTGTGCACCAGCAGCTAATTTCCTTTGCCGCATGTCATCTGGTTTTTATTAATGTCTCCTCCAAAATGAACTTCTCAAGTTATATTTTTTTCCTCTTCTTATACCTTCTCACAGCTCAGTCTAAGTCTCACAGACATATTTTAATTAATTTACCTGAAGAACATACCATTATTTAGGTATATTAATAAATTTTATTTCATACCTTCTTATAAGTAGTTTTAGTCTGCGTTTAACTGCTGGTTTTCCTTTTTGGGGGGGTTATTCGATGCAAAAAGTACTTATTCTGAGCAAATTAAGCTCTGAACCATAAATGACTGATGCAACTTTTACAACATGCTAATTTACATAACTGCTAACACTAGAACAGGAAAGATTAACCAACAGTTTAGAGCACCAACTAAATGTGAATTTTGTCCTTGTGATGTGCACAGGCTGTGGAAAAATATAACCAGCGCAGTGCTTTCACTGTAGCTCTGACAGTTTAAAAACATAAAACACATACAAAAATGGAAAGCTGGTTATTTCCAATTAAATGAATCTGGTTATCATGTATTGAAATGCACCTGAAAACGCTCAAAGACTTGAAACTGCATCTTCTACAGCCAGAACTGCAGCATGGCACTAAAAAATAGCCATCTCAAAGCACAGTATTTACTTTTCTTGCAGTTTAATCCAATTCCTACTAGAGATGTGCTGGAGCAAGGATCCCTCCCCAGGAGATAATGGATGCAGGACCATGTTCATGGAAAAACCTGTACCCTACAGGTTGAATCATGCCTGATTGCCACTTGAGAACCTGGGTGAGAGGGAGTTTTGCTCTGGAGGTGGCAGGATTATCTCATCTCTGCTTGCACTGTGTACTAAGTCATGCACAAAACCACTGAGGGGTTTACAAAAATACAGGGAGAGCAATAGATAGCTTTTCCCATTCTTGCCCAAACATACATTTATTAAAAGTGCCTGCAAACTTCATGTTCTGTCTGTACATGAACATTTCTCCTAAACTTTGTCTCTTTTAAATTTAGATTTGGAGCAGGCTCCCTCCACTAAACTCGATAATCTGATCTCCAGATTTTTTCTTTCTACAAAAATGGTAGAGATGAGCTGTCAGGAAACACAGAGTACATGGTAAAAAAATTCAAAAACTTCACAGGGAAGCTGATGCATGATGAGCATTATGGTAGAAGTGAAGAGGAAAACCAAGGGGAACTCAGGAGCTTCTTGAAAAGGAACTTAATAAAAGATAAAAAATGCTTTGAAGTGATTTAAGTATTTCAGGATTATTTAAACATCGTCCTGGATGTGAACAAGGCTCAATTTAGTCTTCCTTCCATAAATATGCACTTGCCTTTCTAACAGAGATCTTCTTAATCCCTTTTCTATCCTGTTATTTTGGCTAATTCCAAGTGTATCAAATACACATACAAATTCCATTCCTATTTGCCAATGAAGTTATCTTTAACATATGCTACAATAACAAGTGCCAGAGGGCAAAAAAACCTTATCAAGTTTGTATTATTGATTATGTACTATTTTGTAATGAATTTCACTAAACCCTGCAATACTGTGCTGTTTAAGACCACTACAGTCTTTGAAAAGTAAATTGTTTAACAACAATGAAGAATTACTCTGACAGAACTGTGAGGGAATTCAGCCCTCAGTGATGAACAGAGTCTGAACCTACGTCCTCTCATTAGTGTTGAATTAATTAGGCTTTATTTATTCATATGACATTAATGATTATATAGAGCCTATAATTGTCAAAGTTTCAGAAATTCTTGGTGTGCTCTGGTGGTGGAATGAGTTCAGTAGACCTGTAAGAGACAACAACCCAAAGTTTGCATTCTCACTTTAAGATATCATTTTAATTTTTATTTTTATCCTGAACTTTTAGGAGTCATAAAAGCTTCAGCCTAATTTTTCCCTCCACAGTCACAGAACATTTCAGTTTTGAAGTACAAAAAGCACATCCATAATTAAAGGCTTCCAAAAGAATTATGCTGTATGATTCATTTCCTTCAAAACCAACAGCAGATATTATGAGGATACCATTCATTATATGATTACTGTTGTTGAATTATTGGTACTTAATCTTCATGCATTTAATATTCTACTTTTTATTTAGCTTATTTTTAAAGAAATACTGCTTGCATATTATGACAAAAAAGGAAGAAACGGGAGGAACAAGATGAATATTTTTTGGGAATGTGTGCTATTATTTTGATTTGTGAATGCATATGAATTATAAAAAAAAAACCTTCAGGTACATTAGTCTGTTGGGCATACATGCAGTAGACTTTATCCTAAAGAAGGAAATTTAAAATAAAATATGAGAGTCAGATAAGCTTTCGGAAAGTCTTAATTTAGAAAATATTAGTGAATTATATTTGACACAACGTAAAACACCTTTGCAAGATGTTTAAATGTCAGTAAATTCCTGAGAGGAATATTAGTATTAAAGTATTATGGTTTAAACAAAACAGAGAAAAGCAGAACAGTTTTATGCATTTCCATGTCAGCACAGAACACCTGAATGTTTTCCTCATTTGCACTGAGAGAGATGCTTAAAACCTGCAAAGCTCTGTCTGGTAGGGGAGCAGAACCAGCAGCAGTGGAGCTGTATTTCTGGAAGGGATTCATGGAATAGTCCAGCAGTAAAACCATGGAACCCAGCAGTGCTCGTGTCTCAGTCCCAGCCCTCAGAACTGCAAAGCACCAGGAGCACCTTTCTTGTCACAGCATTACATTCTGCTTTGGTCCCTGAAGGGGTGTGTGAAACAATAAGCTGGCCAAGTGGCATAAACTTTTGAATAAAATCTCAAGTGTCAATCACATCAGACAACAATCAGCACCAGGTGTTTAATTACACACCCAGGCACGTGACAGCACCGAGCACCATGGAGGCTCCAAGGATGGGCTGGAGTTGATGTTGCCAGTCCTGCAAAAGCCCTTTCTGATTTTGCTTCCTGTGGGTTTCTTTTCTCTTTAGGGTTTATTTGTTTTGTTTCATTTTCAGTTTGGTTGTGTTTGGGGTGATTTTTTAGTAATTGGAAGAAGTGAAATGCAGAATGGATGTTATCACCTGTACAGAATTCAAACACAAAGCAAAACTACTATTACAATCACCTGTCCTGAAATACCAACAAAAACATAAAAGATAGCAACCTAAAACCTCTCCTTGTTCCTCTGGCAAGTGCTGCACACAAAAACAAGCAGGTGAATGGAACAACAAATTTAATTATTCCCATAAACCCTCTGGGCAATGTTACATATTCTCAGAGTTACCTATCACTACATTACTATTAATCAGCAAGGTTATGCACACACAGAGAACTCTGATAACATTCCTTAATGGCTTTTCATAATGAAACAAACAACGTAGGAAAGTAAGACAATGATGCTGCTTTTTCACTGCTTTGTCCTGATTCAGAGGTAAAAGATTATATTGGAAGCATTTTTCAAGTAAAGAGTTTATCAATCAACTGCCATCTAAAAATTTAAATATTGCAATTAGCTTTAATTTTTTCTTTGATTGGCTTACATTCACAAATAAGACCGTAAAAAAATAAACTTTTTTCAAATAAGTAAAGGATTTTCATTTAAAGCATCAAATACAATGTTGACTGCTCAATAATTTGAAAACTGAAGAAAACATTAAAATTTATCTTTAGACAGATGTGTTTTCAGAGAATTGGAAGCTTTCTGAGAAAATGATTCCTAAAGTCCTAGCCAACTTAGAGTGAAACAAAACACAGCATGAGGAGCAAACCGTAAAAGTTCTTGTCAGTTTTAGAGGAGAGGAACAGGACAGAAGCAGCAGGGCACAGAAGGTGCTGTGTGATAAGATTTATGCAGAAAGCTATGGATTTGTTTCTCAAAGTAATGATGAAATTGAAAAGTCTCCACTCAAGGTAGTCTGACTGAGTTCCTGTTAGAATAATTAATTCAGCACTGTGGGGATGGAATTGTTATTGATGTGTTGAGGCACCAGGAGACTTGGACAGGCACTCTTTAATTATTTATAATCTAAGCAAATAAATATAATTAAGCAATATGTATCTTTATGAAATTCAAATTGAATCTCAGAGGTATAGAAGATCACCTTTGCTTACAAACCAATGACTTAGATAAACTTTCAAAGGTCTACCGCTGTTGTGTTGAAGCTAAAAAGTCTTTAGTAGTAGGAACTGGGAAATGCTACGACAATGTTTTGATCAGTATAAAATGCCAATTTTGTCAAGAGAAAATCAGGTAAATTCTGTGACAAAGTTGACAGAGACAATAAAGGAGAGATATGAGAAAGTTAAAAAGCTGTAGTTTGCATCATACATGTAAAATACACACAATTTCCTCTTCTCAAAGCTTTCGGGCATATTTTAGCACCAAGTGAAGAGATGACTTCACTTCACCCAGACTAAAGTGCTTTATGCAAATGTATTTATCACTGCAGAGAAGCAGAAATGGTTCCAAGCTGGAAAAGGATGGCTGTCAGTACAGCATGAAAATAAATAGCCTAGACAATGTACACTGAAATACATGCATGGCCAGGCAATTTCCATCTTTTTGCAGAATGAAATATAAACTTTTACTATCCTCAGTCTGCTTCTGTAAAGGATGGAAGATTGACTTCAGGATTTTTTTTCCTCACTTGTTTAATGGTTTGGGCTTTTTTTTAATCTGTTCACATATGCAGGCTCCTTTGAGTGTTCTCAAGAGGAAGCTTTTTTTTTTTTCAATTGCAACTGAAGTTTTTGCATTATATTCTGACTCCAGGACATGAAACTTTCTAAAGATGATTAAGCATTGTGAGATCTAAGATGAGTTGCCAAAACATTGCAAATCTTGAAGGTTTCTTCAGACACAGTTACTAAACAGCTAGAAACAGAGTACAGCAGAAAGTAAAGGAAGGTCCTTAATTCTAGATGCCAACAAAGAGCCCACCAAGATCAAAACAAAGCTCTCCTTCAGCTTCTGGAGAATTGAAGTCCAGATTCTATTGAGGCCATGCAAAGAGATTTGAAACATAATACATAAAAATACTTCCTCATCTTTCTTAACATTTCTATTTTGCTGTAAGCTGCTTTCCCCTGAATTTTCATGTATCATCATTGACAGAGGAATCAAAGAAAGGGCCTGTTTAGAGAGTTGCAATAGTGGCAACGTCTGTCCTCTCTAGCCAATGCAACAGGATAACAACTAAACACCGAAATGTGCCTTTCCAAACTGTTTTGGGATGAGCTGAAGAAAAATGAACAGCAAAAAGACCCAACTGGAGAGGGAATCATGGAGAAAAAAAAAAATCACTCTTAAGAAATCAATCACATTAACAGCGCTGGAGACAGTCTAATTAATGGCATTCAGCCATTTCACATGGCATTTAGTGGGAATCCTGTCCAGCTCACTCATTCAGCAAGAGACCACACCATGTAGTTCCAGCTGCCTTCCTCAAGGCACAGGGACTCGTTCTGATTCCCTGTGCCAGCCCCTCTGTTGCTCAGGGTAACTGGGAGAGGCCAGCCCTGCAGGCAGAGAGCCCCGCACAGCCAGGGAGGGAGGGACAATGACAAACAATCTGTAACAATGACAGCCACAGTGGGCGAGAGCCACAAACGCTAAAAAGAGTGATGAGAGTTTATAGAGAAATAAACTGAGATCTATAATGGTGTGAAGTGAGGCATCCCTGAGAAAATAAAGGAAAATGAAGTAATTTGAGCACTCTGCTGGGTTTGTGGATGCAGGGACGTGAGCCGAGGGAGCTGCTGGAGAGATGCAGGTTCTACAGGTGCCTCTTGCTTGCTTGCTAAAAGCATCATGTACAGATGGAGTAGCTAATTTATGATGATATTTTCCTTGAGCAGCCCACCAACAGGGTAGAAAGAGCTTCCACTTTTGGGGTAAGAACACAGAAGATTCTTTCTACTGCAGACTCTTCACGTTGTGATAGAACGTACGAGTGTGTTTCAGGAGGGTTTTGCTAATCAATATTCTGTTTTAAAGTTTTGGCAGCCTAGTGGATGACATTTCATTTTCAAGCATTTAGCCTCACCACAAAGAAGGAAAACTTTACATTTCTCCCTTAGATACTGCATTTTTAGTTACAAAAACACTATACTGCAGTATTGATTTACCCGGCTGGATCTTCAAATCCAGCTCAGAACTAAAAATTAAGTGCCCATCTGTCCTGATCCTGTGGGTGTCTTGAAGCAAAAAGGTGTCTAAACAGTTCCATACTGTTTACTGCTACAGCACAGAGACATGTTCTTAGTTCCCATTCACTGGAAGCCAAGTGCAAGTGTGAAAGTAGCAAAACTCTTTTACCTCTATTACTTTTGAGGGCCATTTTGTGTGACAAAAAGATTAAGTAATGGTTCTGAGCCATTATTGTGTCTTTTTCTTTCCTTATACAAGAAACAGTGTAAAGATGCATCATCAGTCTGTCCCTTCTGAGCTTTTTCCATTTCTATCTGTATTTTCAGTGTTTTTCTGTACTATGTGCCTTATCTTGAGATAGTTGCTGACCAGGTTTTCCAAACTTTGGCAGGTGAAGCACCAACAGCACAACTGGGCAAGCCCAGGATCCTCAGCAGGGCCCTCAGACTCAGCAGCCAAGCAGGAGGAGCTGTCAGCTCGGCCACCTCGGTGCCTTCGTGCCACTGTACCAGCAAAACCTTTTTAAAAGATTCTCTTTGATGTGTAACCACGGGAGAGCACAGGTCCCAGGTTCAGCTAAGCATGTTGTGAACATTAGCACCTTTAGCTCCAGAAGGCAAACACAAGTGACAGCCTGTAAGTCAAGATATCATTTTGGAAAGGTTGCTGCATGAGATTAAGAAAGAGTGGGTATTGTGGATTTTCCAAGTGAATATTGGAGCTCCTGAAAAGCAGCACTACCCAAAACGTTCATTATAATAGGAAAGGTATCAACATGTGCTTTACAGATCCACTTTACCTGTCTCAGACTCAAAGGAAAAATCAGAGAGGGGAGCATTTAATTTTCCTTAGTAACAATAAACAACACTGAACAACATCTTCTACTCACAGAATGCAGTCTGCACTTTCAGTATGGAATAAAATCCTCTTGCACTCCACCTTCCTCAGCCTTGGTACAAAAACCCTCATAACCCACTCAGGAGGGTAACAGTGTCCTCCAGACCCAGCTCCCTGAAGAACACAGGTCAAACAGGGTGAGCAAATTGGTCTAAGCTGTGGTTGCCAGTTAAGCCTAAATTAATCCTCTCCATGGATCAGCATCTTGCAAATAAATTAGTGGGCACACTACCTGGGAGATAGTACAGTCTTTTTCTACCTCATTAAAGAATTCCTCCCTTAAGCAAGACATTAGTCATTCTGAAATTTGTGGGTCCTTCACTTTCAAATTTTCAAAGGGAATTTTGAACTCAGTCTATGAAGGATTAATACATGGTTTGAAGTCCAAGCAGGGCTTCTTAGGTCTCTGGAAAGAACAGCAGCACAGAGCAATCACTGTTACTTTTGATTTAAATGCCTCATTTACTCCTTCCACGTGAAATGCTATTAAATAAAATTATGCTTAAGTAATGACTTAACACTAAAGGAATTCTGCTTTTGCTCAGAGATAGACTGTTGTTGTACACTATCCCCAAAGCAAACATTTTCTACAACTGGACCTCTGTCAGTACAGTCAATGTATTAGGAAATACACAAAATGAAATAAAAACACACTACCACAAATTTAGAAAAAGAAAATGTTAACAGTTTCTACTGCTCTAAAATAAAAAGAAAAAATGAGATCAGTATAAAGTCATGGCACATTAATTGTGGGTGAAGTAAAATTTGAAATCTTATTCCTTTGGTTTTAATTGTTGGTAGATATGTGTATTTTTAATATAGGGAGAATAAAGAACAACCATATTATGATTAAGGGTATATTGCAACAGGTATATTGCAATGAAAACTTCTGCATTGTTCAAATCTTATTTTTTATATGTACATCAATATACCACTTTACATAGCTCGTGTTCTACAGAAGCAACAGGATGTTTTTCACACACATGACACACACAAAGTACTCACTGCCATTACCCTCAAAGTGCCCTGGACATTGAGATCAAAAGCAAAGGGAGCCACCTGCTCCTCCCTTATCATTCTTAGCTGATATTTGCTCAGTCCATCAAGCAACACACCTTTTTGCTTCAAGACACCTTCTTTTTTCCATTCACAGCTTGTCTTAACAGCCTGAAACATAGAAAAAACCCCCAAATCTTCTTCCTCTTTACAACAGCCTTTGACAAAACTGAGAACAGTTACACTGCCTCCCCATGATTTTCTTCTAAGGATTATCCAAACTGCAGTTCTTTCAATCACCATGTTCTGGGTTCTTCTTCCTTGACCACCAACCAATAAATCTTAAATCCTTCTTGAAGGAAAATCATTGTATTTTTACACAGGATCACTTCATGCATTTTGTGCACTGTTTACACAGCCTAATAAGGTGTTTAACCTTCTCTCAGCAGTGTAACTCTTGGTTCACATTCTGCTTGGAGAGGAGGAAGGGCAGTTCTGCTCCTGCACCAATGCACGGGGTGCTGGGTTTGGACACTGGAAGCTCTAAACCAAGGCTTTCCTAGGCTCTGGTTTTAAATTCAGCCTCTGACAGAAGAAAGGGCAATTTCTCACAGATAGAGAAGGAACAGAAGAAAGTACATGGGAAAGCCAGATGGATACAGGAGGAGAACCCTGATAACTCTCGGGTTTCCGGTCAGTTAATTTCTTTCCACCTGGACTCAGCACAAACTGGAACAATTCCTTCATGGGACTGTGTGCACAAGTGATGGTGTTTTAGGAGGGCAGAATTCCCAAGTGACCACATCCTACTTCAGAGTGTGCCTGTACATGGAACTGTAACAGGGGGGGCAGAACTACAAATAAACTGAACTTTTTTCAGTTTGGGGGGCAAAAAAGAAATCTGGTGGAAAATTTATTGGCACACAAATTTGTATTTATGCAAATGCACATTTTCAGAAAGGGCACAGAAAGAAAAAGGTGCCCTCAAGGTGGTACCTGTTGTCAGAGGGAATTATATGATTTATAGAAGCTCTCATAGCTGGGGCAGGTGGCACAAAGATATTTATAGCCATCTTCCCAGCAGAACAGGTGTGCTTTGTGAGTAAAGTTAATTTCACACAGTTTCATTAGGCAAATTTTCACAGATAAGGTCATGATTCATCAGATCACTTTTTCTATGATTATATGCATTTAAATCCTTTACTGAATCAGGTTGCTGCAGTCAAGCTCAAGTCTGCAGTCAATGGCAACTCTGTCATTGTCTTCAATGAGAAAGAATTTCACGTGATTTTTTCCAAGATCTATTCAAACATTGTCTCAATACACAGGCACATCTGTTTATATTGGTGCTGAAAGAGTAAGCATTTTGCATTTTGACTCTGGCATTTTATTCATCATATGCAATGACTAAATTAAATGTTAGGTACAGGATTAGATATTTAATCTTAAAATATTCCTATAGGATTTTTCCAACTTCTAGGTTATGTGAAAACAATGGAGAAACTATCTTTACCCCTACATATTTCCACCTTCTCACTCATCAGAACGATCTTAAATCAGTCCTGACACTTTGTTAATCTCTGTGTGCAGAGTGCTGATATTATAAAGAAAAGCTCAATATATGTCCCTTTGAAATTATTCTTACTTCTGACAGGCTGCAAGACTGGAAAACTTACACTATAAGATACTGGACTAATCTAACTCACACAAAGATAAATTCAGGTATTTTTCACAGAGGTAAAGCTAGATCTGAGATACCCCCACGGCAAAGCTTTACCATCATGGCTGCATTACAAGAGCATTCACTACATGACAAAGCTGAGCTGGCTGACACGAGCTGCTCCAAGTTGATCCCAACCCTGCATCCACCTGCTCCAAACCCATGGGCTCTGTAGGAGCTGCTCACCCAGCCCTGATTTGTAAGGCAGCTTCTCGTGGTGAGACTGCATCCACAGGCTCCTTACCTTTGGATATGGAGCTTCACCGCTGCTCTCAGGGCCCTGCCTGGTGTTCACACACCTTTATTGCTCACCTTCTTTCAGACAGGCTCTGCTTCACATTTAACCCCTTAAAATATGTTATATAAAGTCTGTTACAGAATTTTCTTAGGAGTACAGATAAGAACAACCTATGAACATGATCATGCCAGCCCCAGTTTTATCAAGCCTGATGTGATGATCCTTCATCTCTTCTCAGATGTATTCCTCACTCAGAACATTTTTTCTTTTTATTCTTTCAGGCAGAGGTATCTTTGCCATTATTTAAAATTCCATCCTTTTTCTCAACCAGGAACAAGATAAACGGTTCAGCAAGCCAGCAAGTTGTGGAGAGATAATCAGCACTTAGGATTCTCAGATACAGCAGAAGTTGGGGCTACAATCTGACATTAATGTCACAACAAATGGCAGAGTTTTACAGCTCAGAGCAGAGGTGGCACGTGGTTACATTTACAGCTCCAAGACAAACATGTTCCACCAACAGTCTGACATTTGACAAGAAGTCAAGTGTACTGCATGGGATCCCAATCATGTTTATGGTTACAAATTATCAAATACAAAACTTAGAGTCTCTTCAGTTGTTCAGTTAATACAGACGTAAATTATTTCTGTGGGAATACACATTTTGCTAAACCAGTATCTCAAAAGGGCTTAGGAACGAGTTAAATAATTTTCTTACCTAAAACAAAAGAGAAAAGTGATACAGTCACACAGCTAATGGAAGAGCCACCTAAAAAAAAAAAAAAAATCTGCCTCCCACTCTCTCTGTTATATATTCCAAGATTTGGATAGCTCAGAAACCTCTTAAATACACTGCAGATTTTTAAACTCATTAATTCCCCTGACATACAGATACTTTTGAGACTACTTCTGAAGATACTGTCAGTTTTCCTGATAAATCAAACTTCTAAAGATGAGAGGTCAGAGATGGTTCACAAGATATATTTCTGCTATGTATAAAACTTGGACAGGGATACGGTTAGAGTCATTTTTAAAAAAGTAAGTGACTATCAAATGCATAAAACAAGCTAAAACCTAATCAATGGCTGCAGAAGTAATGTTCCCAGAGCTTTTGTTCAGTAGAATGTCTTCTTTATCCAAATAAAGGCATAAAAAAAATTGCCAATTTTTTTTAGTATTGCTCAGTTATATTCATATTTATATAAAGCAAGTGCAACATAACTGATAAATCTATAAGCTTCTAAAATTCTTGTTTTATTGCAAATCATATTTGACATACATGTGTTCTCACTATTATTTAAATGCTTAATCATCTCTGCACGAGCAGGGTGCTGCTCTTACACGGATGGCAGGTTTTTCACGAGGAACACACATTGCAGGTGGCTACAGCATGTGGCAATCAGAGTACTTAGTCTTTTCAGGCAAGGATGGCCCAAGTGTCTTTTCACCATACAGTATGCATGGACAGAGAAATTTCATCCCAAGCCTTTAGCTATTGCCATCAAAAGGCAGTTTTTGCAAGTGAAAAATTGCTCTTGTCTACTGAAACCCTATTTCTCCCTCACTCTGCAGACCAAGGTCAAAGCTGAAATGTGTCTCGCTGTGTAATGAAGACATAATAAAAACGTGAAGCCCCAAAAGAGGCGGAGGTGATTACAAGCACTGTAATGGATGCCCTGTTTACTCTGCAGATTGCATTCCACCATGGCACAGCCAGGCTCTGATGGGTGCCACTGCTACCTGCAGCAGATCCTTTGGACATCTCCTGGGAAATGACACCTTCAAGTATATTATATTTATCAACAACACGGTGCCAAGACCGGCTGCTGGCCTGAAAAAGCCTCTCACAGTGTTAAAGACAAAATTGTTCTCTCTGTTACCCTGAAAGGATTTGATGAAAACAACTTGCAGTGCAAATCAGCCAAAGGCTTATGGACAGTCTATCTTTGTAGCTTGCTACAGGAGAAAAAGGACAGTACTCCAGTCTCAGTGAAAATGGAATGTTAACAGAAGAAAAATAAGAAAGGCAGTATGTGAAACTGATGAGTTGGAGTAGAGAGGAACAGAGCCTTGAGCAAAAGAAGGTGAAAAAAGAATTATTGAATTTCATCAAAGTTATAATAGGTTTAAACTACCAAAGTTGTATGGGAGTGGGATGCATTTTTCAAACCATTTGTTTGTTTAACTTCAGGTGGAGATGACATGATGTACCTTTGTGTGTACATTCAGTCAACATGGGAAAATTGAACGCAGCTATGTAGAAATTTAAAAGTCCAGTTCCACAGAACAACCATGCACTCCAAGCCTTGGACACACTCCAGGCACAACAGTTTTTAACACTCTCAAAGAGGGCTGAATGCCATTTCAGTATGAAAAAACCCCAAACAACTGGACTCAGATACTGCATATCAACAAAGTTTTTTTTTTGTCAAGTACAGCAAGTAGAGAAGACATCTGAAAAAAGGATAATTTCACAGCACAGCTTGACTTTTTTCATCTCTCCTTACTGGTTTTGGCTTCACACCACTCATGCTTTGACCTCTTCCCTGATTTGCCTGCTCTATGGAGTGTTTATTTTATCCAAACATGCAGGTAGTCAGTCAATTCTCAGAGCTGATTCTATTGACTGGAATTGCTTGGGCAGTGGGAAATTTCAGCAGTGAGCCATCCCTGAGGTGATTTTTTTGGTAGTGTATTCATTGTATGCAAGCAGGTGCCTAATTTTTGGATTCTGTTCCATCAGCAGGACACTATTACTAGAGTATGAACATTTCATACACAACTTTGACTTTTAAATAGGAAATAAAGTGTGCTCACACAGTAATATTTGACTTTGTGGTCTTGCTTGATCTCCTTCCTGCCTTCCCCAAAATTTAAAAACAAACAGAAAAATCCCCCCCGCCAAAGGAAGAGGAAAGAGGACACAAAATTACAAATATGAAGGATTTGTGGCTGGACGAAATAAAGGCTTGTCCACCTTGATGTGACTGTGTGCACATTAAACTCAGCAAGGGATTCCCACCAGCTGCCCCAGCCTATTCAAAGGTTTGGGAGTTTTGTTTAGGGTTTGGCTTAAATAATAACATAACCTCCTCCACTAAAAATCATCCTATGATAGACCCTTTCTCCCAGCTTCAGAAACCAAGCTCAGTTCCCCACAGAGCCCCTGTTGTGAGAGTGACAGGGAATTCCAGCGGCTCCCTGCCAGCCCTGTGGCTGTTTGCAGTGCTCAGGTGGGAGCCTTGGCAGCCACTCTGTGATTTCCCACTGGAGTTTCTCTAGGTTAATGTGCCACCTGACCTGGTGAGTTACTGACAGCCAGTACATCTGTTTGTTTTGGTGAGTGTACTTGCTGTATATTCACACAAACCCCCTGAGTCCTTCTGACCTCCACCCTGTTTACTAGAAAGCATGGCTCAGGTGCACAGACACCTCTGGTGTCTTCAGACAGCAACAAAAGGAATTAACTGAACCTCTTGTTATGGCTTCCTAATTCCAGAGTCCTTCCTTACAGTTTGGTCATTAAGTGGTCCCACCTGTGCCCTACCTGACTTCCTGCTTTTGATTTAAGAACTTTTGCCCAGAAGCTTCAGCACCTCTTGCAAGTTTTTAATACTCTGTTTCCTGTCTCCATTTGACCTGTCATGATTTATACCTTTCTAGTACTCATTTGGACAGGCTTTGTACTTTTTAAAGAAATTTTTTAAGCCTTCCCCTATGATATCCTCCTTGCAGTCATGCTCCCAGGAGCTGGGGGCCTTTGATGGCTTTCCTAAGTTTGGTTTGCTTTCCTCCCACCCCCCC